>NC_091189.1:41252779-41410495 GCF_040958095.1 Procambarus clarkii
CCAAGTGACCTAAACAGAACTGTCACCCCACGTGACCTAAACAGAACTGTCACCTCACGTGACCTAAACAGAACTGTCACCTCACGTGACCTAAACAGAACTGTCACCTCACGTGACCTAAACAGAACTGTCACCCCACGTGACCTAAACAGAACTGTCACCTCACGTGACCTAAACAGAACTGTCACCTCATGTGACCTAAACAGAACTGTCACCCCAAGTGACTTAAACAGAACTGTCACCTCAAGTGACCTAAACAGAACTGTCACCTCAAGTGACCTAAACAGAACTGTCACCCCAAGTGACCTAAACAGAACTGTCACCCCAAGTGACCTAAACAGAACTGTCACCCCAAGTGACCTAAACAGAACTGTCACTCCAAGTGACCTAAACAGAACTGTCACCTCACGTGACCTAAACAGAACTGTCACCCCAAGTGACCTAAATAGAACTGTCACCTCACGTGACCTAAACAGAATTGTCACCCCAAGTGACCTAAACAGAACTGTCACCTCACGTGACCTAAACAGAACTGTCACCTCACGTGACCTAAACAGAACTGTCACCCCAAGTGACCTAAACAGAACTGTCACCCCAAGTGACCTAAACAGAACTGTCACCTCACGTGACCTAAACAGAACTGTCACCCCAAGTGACCTAAACAGAACTGTCACCTCACGTGACCTAAACAGAACTGTCACCTCACGTGACCTAAACAGAACTGTCACCTCACGTGACCTAAACAGAACTGTCACCTCACGTGACCTAAACAGAACTGTCACCTCACGTGACCTAAGCAGAACTGTCACCCCAAGTGACCTAAACAGAACTGTCACTTCACGTGACCTAAACAGAACTGTCACCCCAAGTGACCTAAACAGAACTCTCTCCTCACGTGACCTAAACAGAACTGTCACCTCACGTGACCTAAACAGAACTGTCACCTCAAGTGACCTAAACAGAACTGTCACCTCACGTGACCTAAATAGAACTGTCACCTCAAGTGACCTAAACAGAACTGTCACCTCACGTGACCTAAACAGAACTGTCACCTCAAGTGACCTAAACAGAACTGTCACCTCAAGTGACCTAAACAGAACTGTCACCTCACACACCACAGTCGACATCGACAGTGTAGAATGTGACTTCTTCACCTCGTCCTGCATAGTGTATAATGTTAAGTCTGCTATACTGTGTATATAATGTATATTTCCCTTTATAGATGCTATAATGTGTATGTATATTCCACTTTATAGATGCTATAATGTGAATGTATATTCCCCTTATAGATGCTAAAGAGGTATAGGTGTAACGTCCTATAGTGACGTGCCCTACGTCTTATATAATTATATAAGAAGGCTCGTGGTCTAAAGGGTTGGTTTAACCCTTTTATTTATTTGAGAATAAATCACGAAGAAATTAATATGTGATAAATAATGTGAAAATGAAATTTCACATTGCTTATTTCTTTGTAATTTGTACTACAGTCAATAATTTCACATTGCTTCTTTCTTTGTAATTTGTATTACAGTCAATAATTTCACATTGCTTATTTCTTTGTAATTTGTACTACAGTCAATAATTTCACATTGCTTCTTTCTTTGTAATTTGTATTACAGTCAATAATTTCACATTGCTTATTTCTTTGTAATTTGTATTACAGTCAATAATTTCACATTGCTTCTTTCTTTGTAATTTGTACTACAACAATTCAATAATGTTTCTAGTAAAAATAGTTTTGGCAATTTATTATTGAAGAAGGCCTCTCTAAATCAAAGTTGTGAGAATTTTCTTAAGTGAATAAATAGAGCATTAGAAATCTGGTCACTTAAAGAAAATTAGTGCTATAAATTGCAAATTTTAAAGCTTTGTATATTTGACCTGAATGCAATACCAACTTTGCGGAGTATTTGTGATGGCAGAGTTACCACTATGAGAGCTGTCTCTAAATAATAATCTGTTAATGGTTTTTTCATAATTAATCACAACATTTAGGCAAAATAATAAAAAAAAAATTCAAGTTCCTGACAATATTTTCTAATCCAGAGAAATACAGTAGGAATTATACATTTGTTAGCGAATACGTTCGGTGTTGATTATGTTATAACATGCGTGCTGAGCCTCGCTACAGCAAGCGCCCCTAACACTTTCTGGGGAGCAAACATTAAATACAATATAATATACATTTTTAAAATTTTTCATTGTGGGGGTTTACAACACTACTGTCATCAGGGTCATGCCGGCGCACACACACTAGGGGGTTCACACACCATGGGGTTAACACACTAGGGGGTTCACACTCCAGGGGGTTCACACACCAGGGGGTTAACACACCATGGGGTTCACACACCAGGGGGTTAACACACCAGGGGGTTAACACACCAGGGGGTTCACACACCATGGGTTAACACACCAGGGGGTTCACACTCCAGGGGGTTAACACACCAGGGGGTTCACACACCATGGGGTTAACACACTAGGGGGTTCACAATCCAGGGGGTTCACACACCAGGGGGTTCACACACCAGGGGGTTAACACACCAGGGGGTTCACACACCATGGGGTTACCACACCAGGGGGTTCACACACCATGGGGTTAACACACCAGGGGGTTCACACACCAAGGGGTTAACACACCAGGGGTTCACACACCAGGGGGTTCATACACCATGGGGTTAACACACCAGGGGGTTCACACACCAGGGGGGTTCACACACCATGGGGTTAACACACCAGGGGGTTCACACACCATGGGGTTAACACACCAGGGGGTTCACACAACAGGGGGTTCACACGCCATGGGGTTAACACACCAGGGGGTTCACACACCAGGGGGTTCACACAACATGCGGTTAACACACCAGGGGGTTCACGCACCAGGGGGTTTTCACACACCATGGGGTTAACACACCAGGGAGTTCACACACCAGGGGGTTCACACACCATGGGGTTAACACACCAGGGGGTTCACACACCATGGGGTTAACACACCAGGGGGTTCACACACCAGGGGGTTCACACACCATGGGGTTAACACACCAGGGGGTTCACACACCAGGGGGTTCACAAACCATGGGGTTAACACACCAGGGGGTTCACACACCATGGGGTTAACACACCAGGGGGATCACACACCAGGGGGTTCACACGCCATGGGGTTAACACACCAGGGGGTTCACACACAAGGGGGTTCACACAACATGGGGTTAACACACCAGGGGGTTCACGCACCAGGGGGTTTTCACACACCATGGGATTCACACACCAGGGGGTTCACACGCCATGGGGTTAACACACCAGGGGGTTCACACACCAGGGGGTTCACTCACCAGGGGGTTCACACACCAGGGGGTTCACACACCAGGGGGTTCACTCACCAGGGGGTTCACACACCAGGGGGTTCACACACCAGGGGGTTCACACACCAGGAGGTTCATACACCAATGGGCTCACACACCAGGGGTTCACACACTAGGGGGTTCATACACCAGGGGGGCTCACACACCAGAGGTTCACACAATATGGGGTTAACACACCAGGGGGTTCACACAACAGGGGTTCCACACACCAGAGGTTCATACACCAGGGGTTCACACAACATGGGGTCCACACACCAGGGGTTAACACACCAGGGGGTTCACACAATAGGGGGTCCACACACCAGAGGTTCACACACCAGGAGTTCACACAACAGGGGGTCCACACACCAGAGGTTCACGCGCCTGGGGTTAACACACCAGGGGGTTCACACAACAGGGGGTCCACACACCAGAGGTTCACACACCAGGGGTTCACACAACAGGGGGTCCACACACCAGGGGTTAACACACTAGAGGGTTCACACACCAGGGGGCTCACACACCAGGGGTTCACACACCAGCGGGCACACACACCAGGGATTCACACACTAGGGGGTTCACACACCAGGGGTTAACACACAAGGGGGTTCACACAACAGGGGGTCCACACACCAGAGGTTCACACACCAGGGGTTCACACACAACAGGGGGTCCCCACACCAGGGGTTAACACACCAGGGGGTTCACACACTAGGGGGTTCACACACCAAGGGGCTCACATACCAGGGGGTTCACACACCAGGGGGGTTCACTCACCAGGGGGTTCACACACCAGGGGGTTCACTCACCAGGGGGTTCACACACCAGGGGGTTCACACACCAGGGGGCTCACACACCAGGGGTTCACACACCATGGGGTTAACACACCAGGGGGTTCACACACCAAAGGGTTCACACACCATGGGGTTAACACACCAGGGGGTTCACACACCAGGAGGTTCATACACCAAGGGGCTCACACACCAGGGGTTCACACACTAGGGGGTTCATACACCAGGGGGGGCTCACACACCAGAGGTTCACACAATATGGGGTTAACACACCAGGGGGTTCACACAACAGGGGTTCCACACACCAGAGGTTCATACACCAGGGGTTCACACAACATGGGGTCCACACACCAGGGGTTAACACACCAGGGGGTTCACACAATAGGGGGTCCACACAACAGAGGTTCACACACCAGGAGTTCACACAACAGGGGATCCACACACCAGAGGTTCACACGCCTGGGGTTAACACACCAGGGGGTTCACACACCAGGGGTTCACACACCAGCCGGTTCACACACCAGGGGGTTCATACACCAGGGGGCTCACACACCAGGGGTTCACACACTAGGGAGCTCACACACCAGGGTGTTCACTCACCAGGGGGCTCATACACCAGGGGTTCACTCACTAGGGGGTTCACACACCAGGGGGTTCATACACTAGGGGGTTAACACACCAGGGGGTTCACACCATGGGTTAACACACCAGGGGGTTCACACTCCAGGGGGTTAACACACCAGGGGGTTCACACACTAGGGGGTTCACACTCCAGGGGGTTCACACACCAGGGGGTTCACACACCAGGGGGTTAACACACCAGGGGGTTCACACACCATGGGGTTACCACACCAGGGGGTTCACACACCATGGGGTTAACACACCAGGGGTTTCACACACCAAGGGGTTAACACACCAGGGGGTTCACACACCAGGGGGTTCACACACCATGGGGTTAACACACCAGGGGGTTCACACACCAGGGGGGTTCACACACCATGGGGTTAACACACCAGGGGGTTCACACACCATGGGGTTAACACACCAGGGGGTTCACACAACAGGGGGTTCACACGCCATGGGGTTAACACACCAGGGGGTTCACACACCAGGGAGTTCACACAACATGGGGTTAACACACCAGGGGGTACACGCACCAGGGGGTTTTCACACACCATGGGGTTAACACACCAGGGGGTTCACACACCAGGGGGTTCACACACCATGGGGTTTACACACCAGGGCGTTCACACACCATGGCGTTAACACACCAGGGGGTTCACACACCAGTGGGTTCACACACCATGGGGTTAACACACCAGGGGGATCACACACCAGGGGGTTCACACACCATGGGGTTAACACACCAGGGGGTTCACACACCATGGGGTTAACACACCAGGGGGTTCACACACCAGGGGGTTCACACGCCATGGGGTTAACACACCAGGGGGTTCACACACCAGGGGGTTCACACAACATGGGGTTAACACACCAGGGGGTTCACGCACCAGGGGGTTTTCACACACCATGGGGTTAACACACCAGGGGATTCACACACCATGGGGTTCCCACACCAGGGGGTTCACACACCATGGGGTTCACACACCAGGGGGTTCACACACCATGGGGTTCACACACCATGGGGTTCACACACCAGGGGGTTCAAACAATAGGGGATTCACACAACAGGGGGTTCACACACCATGGGGTTAACACACCAGGGGGTTCACACACCAGGGGGTTCACTCACCAGGGGGTTCACACACCAAGGGGTTCACACACCAGGGGGTTCACTCACCAGGGGGTTCACACACCAGGGGGTTCACACACCAGGGGGTTCACACACCATGGGGTTAACACACCAGGGGGTTCACACACCAGGGGGTTCACACACCATGGGGTTAACACACCAGGGGGTTCACACACCAGGAGGTTCATACACCAATGGGCTCACACACCAGGGGTTCACACACTAGGGAGTTCATACACCAGGGGGGCTCACACACCATAGGTTCACACAATATGGGGTTAACACACCAGGGGGTTCACACAACAGGGGTTCCACACACCAGAGGTTCATACACCAGGGGTTCACACAACATGGGGTCCACACACCAGGGGTTAACACACCAGGGGGTTCACACAATAGGGGGTCCACACACCAGAGGTTCACACACCAGGAGTTCACACAACAGGGGGTCCACACACCAGAGGTTCACGCGCCTGGGGTTAACACACCAGGGGGTTCACACAACACGGGGTCCACACACCAGAGGTTCACACACCAGGGGTTCACACAACAGGGGGTCCACACACCAGGGGTTAACACACTAGGGGGTTCACACACCAGGGGGCTCACACACCAGGGGTTCACACACCAGCGGGCTCACACACCAGGGATTCACACAATAGGGGGTTCACACACCAGGGGTTAACACACCAGGGGGTTCACACAACAGGGGGTCCACACACCAGAGGTTCACACACCAGGGGTTCACACACAACAGGGGGTCCCCACACCAGGTGTTAACACACCAGGGGGTTCACACACTATAGGGTTCACACACCAAGGGGCTCACATACCAGGGGGTTCACACACCAGGGGGTTCACTCACCAGGGGGTTCACACACCAGGGGGTTCACTCACCAGGGGGTTCACACACCAGGGGGTTCACACACCAGGGGGATCACACACCAGGGGGTTCACACACCATGGGGTTAACACACCAGGGGGTTCACACACCAGGGGGTTCACACACCATGGGGTTAACACACCAGGGGGTTCACACACCAGGAGGTTCATACACCAAGGGGCTCACACACCAGGGGTTCACACACTAGGGGGTTCATACACCAGGGGGGCTCACACACCAGAGGTTCACACAATATGGGGTTAACACACCAGGGGTTCACACAACAGGGGTTCCACACACCAGAGGTTCATACACCAGGGGTTCACACAACATGGGGTCCACACACCAGGGGTTAACACACCAGGGGGTTCACACAATAGGGGGTCCACACACCAGAGGTTCACACACCAGGAGTTCACACAACAGGGGGTCCACACACCAGAGGTTCACGCGCCTGGGGTTAACACACCAGGGGGTTCACACAACAGGGAGTCCACACACCAGAGGTTCACACACCAGGGGTTCACACAACAGGGGGTCCACACACCAGGGGTTAACACACTAGGGGGTTCACACACCAGGGGGCTCACACACCAGGGGTTCACACACCAGCGGGCTCACATACCAGGGATTCACACACTAGGGGGTTCACACACCAGGGGTTAACACACCAGGGGGTTCACACAACAGGGGGTCCACACACCAGAGGTTCACACACCAGGGGTTCACACACAACAGGGGGTCCCCACACCAGGGGTTAACACACCAGGGGGTTCACACACTATGGGGTTCACACACCAAGGGGCTCACATACCAGGGGGTTCACACACCAGGGGGTTCACTCACCAGGGGGTTCACACACCAGGGGGTTCACTCACCAGGGGGTTCACACACCAGGGGGTTCACACACCAGGGGGATCACACACCAGGGGGTTCACACACCATGGGGTTAACACACCAGGGGGTTCACACACCAGGGGGTTCACACACCAGGGGGCTCACACACCAGGGGTTCACACACCAGCGGGCTCACACACCAGGGATTCACACACTAGGGGGTTCACACACCAGGGGTTAACACACCAGGGGGTTCACACAACAGGGGGTCCACACACCAGAGGTTCACACACCAGGGGTTCACACACAACAGGGGGTCCCCACACCAGGGGTTAACACACCAGGGGGTTCACACACTAGGGGGTTCACACACCAAGGGGCTCACATACCAGGGGGTTCACACACCAGGGGGTTCACTCACCAGGGGGTTCACACACCAGGGGGTTCACTCACCAGGGGGCTCACACACCAGGGGGTTCACACACCATGGGGTTAACACACCAGGGGGTTCACACACCAGGGGGTTCATACACCAAGGGGCTCACACACCAGGGGTTCACACACTAGGGGGTTCATACACCAGGGGGCTTACACACCAGAGGTTCACACAATATGGGGTTAACACACCAGGGGGTTCACACAACAGGGGTTCCACACACCAGAGGTTCATACACCAGGGGTTCACACAACATGGGGTCCACACACCAGGGGTTAACACACCAGGGGGTTCACACAATAGGGGGTCCACACACCAGAGGTTCACACACCAGGAGTTCACACAACAGGGGATCCACACACCAGAGGTTCACACGCCTGGGGTTAACACACCAGGGGGTTCACACACCAGGGGTTCACACACCAGCCGGTTCACACACCAGGGGGTTCATACACCAGGGGGCTCACACACCAGGGGTTCACACACTAGGGAGCTCACACACCAGGGGGTTCACTCACCAGGGGGCTCATACACCAGGGGTTCACTCACTAGGGGGTTCACACACCAGGGGGTTCATACACCAGGGGGTTCACACACCAGGGGTTCACACACTGGGGGGTTCACACACCAGGGGGTTCATACACCAGCGGGCTCACACACCAGGGGTTCACACACCAGGGGGTTCATACACCAGGGGCTCACACACCAGGGGGTTCATACACCAGGGGCTCACACACCAGGGGGCTCACACACCAGGGGGTGTGTGAACCCCCCCTGGTGTGTGACACACACCAGAGGTTCACACACCAGGGGTTCACACACAACAGGGGGTCCACACAGCAGGGGTTAACACACCAGGGGGTTCACACACTAGGGGGTTCACACACCAAGGGGCTCACATACCAGGGGGTTCACACACCAGGGGGTTCACTCACCAGGGGGTTCACACACCAGGGGGTTCACTCACCAGGGGGTTCACACACCAGGGGGTTCACACACCAGGGGGCTCACACACCAGGGGGTTCACTCACCAGGGGGTTCACACACCAGGGGGTTCACTCACCAGGGGGTTCACACACCAGGGGGCTCACACACCAGGGGGTTCACACACCAGGGGGGTTCACACACCAGGGGTTCACACACCAGGGGGTTCATACACCAGAGGGCTCATACACCAGGGGTTCACACACTACGGGGTTCACACACCAGGGGGTTCATACACCAGGGGGCTTACACACCAGGGGTTCACACACTAGGGAGTTCACACACCAGGGGGTTCACTCACCAGGGGGCTCATACACCAGGGGTTCACTCACTAGGGGGTTCACACACCGGGGGGTTCATACACCAGGGGGCTCACACACCAGGGGTTCACACACTAGGGGGTTCACACACCAGGGGGTTCATACACCAGGGGGCTCATACACCAGGGGTTCACACACTACGGGGTTCACACACCAGGGGGTTCATACACCAGGGGCTCACACACCAAGGGGTTCATACACCAGGGGCTCACACACCAGGGGGCTCACACGCCAGGGGGTGTGTGAACCCCCCCTTGTGTGTGAACCAGGGTCACACACTAGGTTCTAACTAGGTAGGTTAGGTAGTCGAATTGTTTTTCGACTACCTAACCTACCTAACCTAACCTAACCTAACCTAACCTAACCTATAAAGATAGGTTAGGTTAGGTAGGGTTGGTTAGGTTCGGTCATATATCTACGTTAATTTTAACTCCAGTAAAAAAAATTGACCTCATATATAATTAAATGGGTAGCTTTATCATTTCATAAGAAAAAAATTAGAGAAAATATATTAATTCAGGAAAACTTGGCTTATTAGGCAAATCGGGTCTTGCATAGTAGGCTAAGAAGTTGCGTTCTGGCTACTAGGTACGACATATATATATATATATATATATATATATATATATATATATATATATATATATATATATATATATATATATATATATATATATATATATATATATATATATATATATATATATATATATATGTCGTACCTAGTAGCCAGAACGCACTTCTCAGCCTACTATGCAAGGCCCGATTTGCCTAATAAGCCAAGTTTTCATGAATTAATTGTTTTTCGACTACCTAACCTACCTAACCTAACCTAACCTAACTTTTTTGGCTACCTAACTTAACCTAACCTATAAAGGTAGGTTAGGCTAGGTTAGGTAGGGTTGGTTAGGTTCGGTCGTATATCTACGTTAATTTTAACTCCAATAAAAAAAAATTGACCTCATACATAATGAAATGGGTAGCTTTATCATTTCATAAGAAAAAAATTTGAGAAAATATATTAATTCAGGAAAACTTGGCTTATTAGGCAAATCGAGCTCTGCATAGTAGGCTGAGAAGTGAGTTCTGGCTACTAGGTACGACATATATATATATATATATATATATATATATATATATATATATATATATATATATATATATATATATATGTCGTACCTAGTAGCCAGAACTCTCTTCTCAGCCTACTATTCAAGGCCCGATTTGCCTAATAAGCCAAGTTTTCCTGAATTAATATATTTACTATAGTTTTTTTCTTATGAAATGATAAAGCAACCCTTTTCTCTATGTATGAGGTCAATTTTTTTTATTCGAGTTAAAATTAACGTAGATATATGACCGAACCTAACCAACCCTACCTAACCTAACCTAACCTATATTTATTGGTAAGGTTAGGTTAGGTAGCCAAAAAAAGCTAGGTTACGTTAGGTTAGGTAGGTTAGGTAGACGAAAAAACATTAATTCATGAAAACTTGGCTTATTAGGCAAATCGGGCCTTGAATAGTAGGCTGAGAAGTGCGTTCTGGCTATTAGGTACGACATATATATATATATATATATATATATATATATATATATATATGTCGTACCTAGTAGCCAGAACGCACTTCTCAGCCTACTATGCAAGGCCCGAATTGCCTAATAAGCCAAGTTTTCCTGAATTAATATATTTTCTCTAAATTTTTCTTATGAAATGATAAAGCTACCCATTTCATTGTGTATGAGGTCAATTTTCTTTTATTGGAGTTAAAATTAACGTAGATATATGACCGAACCTAACCAACCCTACCTAACCTAACCTAACCTATCTTTATAGGTTAGGTTAGGTTAGGTAGCCGAAAAAGTTAGGTTAGGTTAGGTAAGGTAGGTTAGGTAGTCTAAAAACAATTAATTCATGAAAACTTGGCTTATTATTCAAATCGGGCCTTGCATAGTAGGCTGAGAAGTGCGTTCTGGCTACTAGGTACGACATATATATATATATATATATATATATATATATATATATATATATATATATATATATATATATATATATATATATATATATATATATATATATATATATATATTAGAATATTTTGGTAGCAGTCTTTCCTGTAGACATATATTATTAAATATGATCGAAAAAGTAAGATTAATAATTCTAACGCGAATTTTCTCGATCTTTCGTACGTTTCTTTTCACTGTTGGTGGTAATTCAAAAATCAATTCTCCAAAATTCATTTTTATTTCTAGTCTGACGCGACACTTTAGCGCGTTTCGTAAAACTTATTACATTTTCAAAAACTTTAGCTTACACATACACAACTGAATAGAACTTACACATCTTCGATTTGTTTATATCTACATTTGAGTGAGGTGGATGGGGTGAGGTGGTATTAATAGGGTATTAAATTCCTAAACACAAGACAGAACACGAAACAATGGGTATTGAATGGAAGTGATTTGTAGAAAACCTATTGGTCCATATTTCTTGATGCTTCTATATTGGAGCGGAGTTTTGAGGTGGGTAGAATATAGTTGTGCATTAATTGGCTGTTGATTGCTGGTGTTGACTTCTTGATGTGTAGAGCCTCGCAGACGTCAAGCCGCCTGCTATCGCTGTATCTATCGATGATTTCTGTGTTGTTTACTAGGATTTCTCTGGCGATGGTTTGGTTGTGGGAAGAGATTATATGTTCCTTAATGGAGCCCTGTTGCTTATGCATCGTTAAACGCCTAGAAAGAGATGTTGTTGTCTTGCCTGTATACTGGGTTTTTTGGAGCTTACAGTCCCCAAGAGGGCATTTGAAGGCATAGACGACATTGGTCTCTTTTAAAGCGTTCTGCTTTGTGTCTGGAGAGTTTCTCATGAGTAGGCTGGCCGTTTTTCTGGTTTTATAGTAAATCGTCAGTTGTATCCTCTGATTTTTGTCTGTAGGGATAACGTTTCTATTAATAATATCTTTCAGGACCCTTTCCTCCATTTTATGAGCTGTGGAAAAGAAATTCCTGTGAAATAGTCTAATAGGGGGTATAGGTATTGCGTTAGTAGTCTTTTCAGAGGTTTCATGGCGTTTCACTTTCCTTCTTATGATGTCTTCGACGAAATCATTGGAGAAGCCGTTGTTGACTAGGACCTGCCTTACCCTACAGAGTTCTTCGTCGACTTGCTTCCATTCTGAGCTGTGGCTGAGAGCACGGTCGACATAAGCGTTAACAACACTCCTCTTGTACCTGTCTGGGCAGTCGCTGTTGGCATTTAGGCACATTCCTATGTTCGTTTCCTTAGTGTAGACTGCAGTGTGGAAACCTCCGCTCTTTTCCATGACTGTTACATCTAGAAAGGGCAGCTTCCCATCCTTTTCCATCTCGTAAGTGAAACGCAGCACGGAACTCTGCTCAAATGCCTCCTTCAGCTAATGGAGGCATTTGAGCAGAGTCAGAGTACTTTTTCGGTCATATTTAATAATATATATATATATATATATACAGAGAGAGAGAGAGAGAGAGAGAGAGAGAGAGAGAGAGAGAGAGAGAGAGAGAGAGAGAGAGAGAGAGAGAGAGAGAGAGAGATTAATAATTCTAACACGAATTCTTTCAATATTTCTTATGTTTTTCTTTACTGTCGGTGGTATGAAAATATCAATTCTCCAAAATTCATTTTTTATTAATGGTCTGACGCTTAGAAGCGTTTCGTAAGGGCTTCTTACATTCTCATAGACTTCTTTACATTTAACACTACACTTATGAACAACATTTATGATACACTCGATGACCTGTGTATGAAACATTTGACATAACCCTCGCTTTTTATTGGTTTGGGTGAGGTGGGTACATGAGAATGGAAGTAACTGCAGAGGGCCTATTGGCCCATACGATGCATTGAAGTGGGTAGAATAGAGTTGTGCATTAATTGGCTGTTGATTGATGGTGTTAACTTTTTGATGTGTAGTGCCTCGCTGATGTCGAGCCGCCTGCTATGGCTGTACCTATCGATGATTTCTGTGTTGTTTGTTAAGATTTCTCTGGTGATGGTCTGGTTATGGGAAGAGATTATATGTTCCTTAATGGAGCCCTGTTGCTTATGCATCGTTAAACGCCTGGAAAGAGACGTTGTTGTCTTGCCTATATACTAAGTTCTGCTTTGTGTCTGAAGAGTTTTTCATGAGTAGATTGGCCGTTTTTTTGGTTTTATAATAAATTATCAATTGTATTTTCTGATATTTGTCTGTAGGGATAACGTTTCTATCAAAAATATCTATCAGGACCCATTCCTACATTTTATGAGCCGTCGAAAAGAAATTCCTGTAAAATAGTCTAATAGGGGGTACAAGAGTTGTGTTAGTTGACTCTTCAGAGGTTGCATGGCGTGACACCTTTCTTTTTATGATGACTTCAACGAAACCGTTAGAGAAGCCGCTGTTGACTACGATACTCCTAGTCAGTATCTTGACTACTTGACTCCTAGCCAACAATGGTTTCGTTGAAGACATCATAAAAAGAAAGGTGAAACGCCATGCAACCTCTGAAGAGTCAACTAACACAATACATGTAACCCCTATTAGACTGTGTATTCCGACACTTTCACAAAGTTGACACAGGGTATTCGACACCAGGTATAGAAGGGGTGGGGGTTGGGGGGGGGGCAGTATGTGAGGGGGGGGGATGTTGGGATGGGGGGAGATGGTAGGACGGGGGGGGGGGGAGGATGAAGGAGGCAGCAGGTGGCGTCTAAGAAAGCGGAGGAAGTGTGGATGAGTAACCAGGAGGAGCGGAATCGGTTAGGGAGGGTGGGGGGGGGGGGGAGAGGTAGCTGACCGGAACAGTGGTCACTCTTGCAAGGTTACTACCTTCCCCCCCCCCCCCTGCTCCCCCCCACCCCCCTCTCTCATCCACCTTCCCCATCCCCCTCTCTCATCCACCTTCCCCACCCCCCTCTCTCATCTACCTTCCCCACCCTCCTCTGTCATCCACCTTCTCCACCCCCCTCTCTCATCTACCTTCCCCACCCCCCTCTCTCATCCACCTTCCCCATCCCCCTCTCTCATCTACCTTCGCCATCCCCCTCTCTCATCCACCTTCCCCATCCCCCTCTCTCATCCACCTTCCCCACCCCCCTCTCTCATCCACCTTCCCCATCCCCCTCTCTCATCCACCTTCCCCACCCCCCTCTCTCATCTACCTTCCCCATCCCCCTCTCTCATCTACCTTCCCCACCCCCCTCTCTCATCCACATTCCCCATCCCCCTCTCTCATCTACCTTCCCCACCCCCCTCTCTCATCCACCTTCCCCACCCCCCCTCTCATCCACCTTCCCCACCCCCCTCTCTCATCTACCTTCCCCATCTACATGTGGACCCCAGGATAGTACATGAGGACCCCAGGATAGTACATGTGGACCCCAGGATAGTACATGTGGACCCCAGGATAGTAGATGTGGACCCCAGGATAGTACATGTGAACCCCAGGATAGTACATGAGGACCCCAAGATAGTACATGTGGACCCCAGAATAGTACATGTGGACCCCAGGATAGTACATGTGGACCCCAGGATAGTACATGTGAACCCCAGGATAGTACATGTGGACCCCAGGATAGTACATGAGGACCCCAGGATAGTACATGTGGACCCCAGGATAGTACATGTGGACCCCAGGATAGTACATGTGGACCCCAGGATAGTACATGTGGACCCCAGGATAGTACATGTGAACCCCAGGATAGTACATGTGGACCCCAGGATAGTACATGAGGACCCCAGGATAGTACATGTGGACCCCAGGATAGTACATGTGAACCCCAGGATAGTACATGTGGACCCCAGGATAGTACATGTGGACCCCAGGATAGTACATGAGGACCCCAGGACAGTACATGTGGACCCCAGGATAGTACATGTGGACCCCAGGATAGTACATGTGGACCCCAGGATAGTACATGTGGACCCCAGGATAGTACATGAGGACCCCAGGATAGTACATGTAGACCCCAGGATAGTACATGTGGACCCCAGGATAGTACATGAGGACCCCAGGATAGTACATGTGGACCCCAGGATAGTACATGTGGACCCCAGGATAGTACATGTGGACCCCAGGATAATACATGTGGACCCCAGGATGGTACATGTGGACCCCAGGATGGTACATGTGGACCCCAGGATAGTACATGTGGACCCCAGGATAGTACATGAGGACCCCAGGATTGGTGCCTAGTTAATCCTCCACGGCCAGGATTCGAACCCAGGCTAGGAGCGCTCGAGAAATGCCAGACGAGTGTGTTACCACGTGGTTGCTGGGACTGCCAAAGATAACACAAGGAGATTCGAAGATAGCACTTGGAGTCCCCAAGATAGCACAGTGGGACTCCTTGGTAGTTTAGTTCATTTATTATGCACCCCATACCCATCCCGTGGGCGGTAGTGGAAAGTGTTACAGAGGCGCATAATTCAGAGACTGAACCCCTCAATTAGAGGCAGAAGTTATCACGTAAGGGCTGGAAGTTATCACTTAAGGGCCGGAAGTTATCACATAAGGGCCGGAAGTTATCACATAAGGGACGGAAGTTATCACATAAGGGCCGGAAGTTATCACATAAGGGACGGAAGTTATCACATAAGGGCCGGAAGTTATCACATAAGGGCCAAAGGTTATCACATAAGGGACGGAAGTTATCACATAAGGGCCAAAGGTTATCACATAAGGGACAGAAGTTATCACATAAGGGCTGGAAGTTATTACTTAAGGGCCAAAGGTTTTCACATAAGAGACGGAAGTTATCACATAAGGGCCGGAAGTTATCACATAAGGGCCAAAGGTTATCACATATGGGACGGAAGTTATCACATAAGGGCCAAAGGTTATCACATAAGGGCCAAAGGTTATCACATAAGGGACGGAAGTTATCACATTAGGGCTGGAAGTTATCACATAAGGGACGGAAGTTATCACATAAGGGCTGGAAGTTATCACATTAAAGCCAGAAGTTATCACATAAGGGTCGGAAGTTACCACATTAGGGCCGGAAGTTATCACATAAGGGTCGGAAGTTATCACATAAGGACCGGAAGTTATCACATAAGGACTGGAAGTTATCACATAAGGGCTGGAAGTTATCACATAAGGGCCAGAAGTTATCACATAAGGGCCGGAAGTTATCACATAAGGGTCGGAAGTTATCACATAAGGGCCGGAAGTTATCACATAAGGACTGGAAGTTATCACATAAGGGCTGGAAATTAGCTCATAAGGGCCGGAATTTTTCACATAAAAGTCAAGATAGAGTATGGAGGCCTGAGGGTAACACTTGGATATATCCAAATAATATCACCAGAATAGCACATGCATGCAGAGTGTCTCAAGAGTCAAGAGTAACTCAAGAGTCAAGAGTCACAGGACAAGTTCTCCTGGTTTGCAAACGTTCCTCATTGTCTTAGATGACGCTACGTGTGAAGAAAGGTGTGTGTGTGGGAGGAGCAGGACACAAAGTATCACATAACGAGCCATTCCTCAGATATTTAAGATCAAGGTGCACGATATTAGACCAAATAAACAAAGGAACTCACTGGCAGTGGACCACAAACACAGGGAGGAACTGGAGTTGTCTGACGTTACTGGCATCTGTGGGTACAAGCTCAGATGACACCATCCACCAGGGGACCGATTATGGAAACATGTAATCCGACATGTTGTAGACATTAGTGCAGACGACATCAAGGTACAACTTCAGGCTGATGACATTCCGATCTTCGGAGTCAAAAAATGTATGCGAATAACAAACGGAGAAGTGAGTGATACAGGCACTGTCCTGCTTTCCTCTCTAGACTACATATAGACTACATATGTATGCTCGTGATGGGGTGCATCTATCGAGAGCTGGGGTTGTTGCTGTTGCGAACTCGTTGGAAGAAGTGGTTAGAGGTGTTTGTTTGGGTTTAAACTGTTAGTAGATAGAGGTATGGGAATTGATTTGGAGGAAGGAGGTAATAAAAGTATGTGTTTGTGGGAGAAAGGAATTGGCAAAATGATCAGGGAAAGAGAAGGGCCTCAAAATAACAATTCACTTAGGGTATATTACACTAACAGTAGAAGTCTAAGAAATAAAATTAACGAATTAAATGCTCTTGTCTGCACAGAAAAAATAGATATTATTGCACTTACCGAAACGTGGATGAATGTAGAAAATAGAGAACTATTAGCTGAATATCAAATAAATGGATTTAAACTATTTCACACAGATAGATATATTAGACGAGGAGGTGGAGTAGCCATATATGTTAGGGACAATTTGAAATGTAGTCTCAAAGAGGGAATCAAAACTGAGCCACACACAGAAACTATTTGGATAGAATTAAACGAAAAAGCTAATAATATTATAATAGGAGTTATATATAGGCCACCAAATTTAGACAGAATGGAAGCAAAGCACCTATGGGATGAAATATCTAGATCTAACAGTATTTATGTCATGGGTGACTTTAATTTTAGCGGAATAAACTGGTTGAACAAAACAGGGAATAGTGAAGCAGAAGATTTTCTAGAATTAATTGACGATTGCTTTCTTACGCAACACATTAAGGAACCAACACGGGAAAATAATATTTTAGATTTAGTGTTAACTAACAGGGAAACACAAATTAATGACATCGAAATAGGGAGTGAGCTAGGGAACAGTGATCACAAAGAAATCAGATTTAGCATAGAATGGGATAGACCAGTAGGAGAAAATTCTGTTAAAGTGCCAGATTTTCGAAGGGCTGATTTTAATAGCCTAAGAAATTTTTTGGGTCAAATTGATTGGAAAGTCTTGGGTATGGGCCGGTCTTGGAGCGAGACATGAACCCAGCGATAGGTGACTTAAATGGGGATTTCGATGTGGATTCAATATATAACTTATTTAAGAATATTCTAAACAAAGCACAGGAACGTAGTATACCATACAAATTGAATAGATCGAATACTAATGACCCAAAGTGGATAACAAAGAATTTGAAGAACCTTATAGGTAAAAAGAGAGCTTGGCACAAAAGGATTAAAAATGGGGAGGTCACTTTAGAACAGGAATTCGTACAACTGGTTAGAAATGTTAAAAAAGAGATAAGGAAAGCAAAAAGAAACTATGAAGTTCGCATAGCAGGGCAAGCAAAGACAAATCCTAAAGGGTTTTTTCAGTTATATCGTACTAAGACTAGGGAAAGGATAGGTCCATTAAAAACTGAGACAGGTCAAATAACAGATAGTGATGAAGAGATGAGTAGTATTTTTAATAAATATTTTGTATCTGTATTTACTAGAGAGGAACTTAACAATATGCCTTCAGCCAAACAAGTCTATGTGGGTGGGGACGAGGACAGGTTGACGAGTTTAGCAGTTACCAGGGAGGATGTTCTTAAACAAATAGTAAAACTCAAACCAAACAAATCCCCAGGGCCGGATGAAGTGTTTGCCAGGGTGCTTAAAAAATGCAAAGAGGAGCTTTGTGACCCACTGTCAACCACATTTAATAAATCATTAGAGTCAGGCAGAGTGCCAGAGTTTTGGAAAGTTGCTAATGTGATACCAGTTTTTAAGAAAGGAGATAGATCACTTGCGTCTAACTATCGACCAATTAGCCTAACGTCTATTGTGGGAAAGTTACTCGAATCTATAATAGCAAATAATATTCGTCTTCATCTTGAAAAACATAAATTAATAATTGAGTCGCAACATGGTTTTATAAATGGCCGTTCATGTTTAACAAATTTGTTATCTTTTTATTCTAGCATAGTTGAGGCAGTTGATAGTGGTAAGGATTGTGATGTTGTGTACCTTGACTTTAGCAAAGCTTTTGATACAGTGCCACATGAAAGACTGATTAAAAAGATAGAAGCTCATGGTATTGGGGGTGCTATATTAAGCTGGATTAGGGCATGGCTATACCAAAGGAAACAGAGAGTTAGTATAAATGGAATCAAGTCAGAGTGGGAAAATGTTGTAAGTGGAGTGCCTCAAGGCTCTGTCCTGGGACCTCTGTTGTTTATAATATATATAAATGATTTAGATTGAGGTTTGAGTAGCAACATTTGCAAATTTGCCGATGATACGAAAATCGGTAGGGAAATTAATTCGGAGGAGGACTCACTATCACTTCAAGTTGATCTAGATAGGGTTTTGAAATGGTCAAAGGATTGGCAGATGCAGTTTAATGCTGATAAATGTAAAGTTCTTAGGTTAGGTAATGATGATAGAGTTACAAGATACGAGCTAGATGGTGTTGAGATTGCGAAGTCGGATTGCGAAAGGGATCTGGGAGTTATGATTAGTAAGAATTTAAAACAAAAGGATCAATGCATAAATGTTCGTAATAAGGCAAATCGGACACTTGGATTTATTAATCGCAGCGTTAGTAACAAGACACCTGGTGTGGTTCTCAAGCTATATCTTGCTCTAGTTAGGCCCCATTTAGATTATGCAATTCAGTTTTGGTCGCCATATTATAGAATGGATATAAATTCACTTGAATGTGTCCAGCGTAGGATGACTAAGTTAATTCCCCAAATTAGAAATCTTTCATATGAAGAAAGATTAACAAAGCTTAAGTTGCATTCACTGGAAAGGCGAAGAGTTAGGGGTGACAAGATAGAGGTTTACAAGTGGGTGAATGGACATAACAAAGGGGATATTAATAGGGTATTAAAAGTATCAACACAAGACAGAACACGAAACAATGGGTATAAATTGGATAAGTTTAGATTTAGGAAAGACTTGGGTAAATACTGGTTCAGTAACAGGGTTGTTGATTTGTGGAACCAATTACCGCGTAACGTGCTGGAGGTGGGGTCCCTCGATTGTTTCAAGCGCGGGTTGGACAAGTATATGAGTGGGATTGGGTGGTTATAAATAGGAGCTGCCTCGTATGGGCCAATAGGCCTTCTGCAGTTGCCTTTGTTCTTATGTTCTTATAAACCTGACGGGGTTTTTATTAACGAGTTCGTCCGTAAACTAGAGGTGTCTGTCCCACTCGGTGCTTTAAAGGTAAATGTTTCAACCATATCTGGAATGGCTGCACCAAAGACATTAACTGTGGGAAATGCTGTGGTTCCCAAGACGTCAGATATACTCACCTGTAGGTCAGTATATCAGATGTGCGTCAGATATACTCACCTGCAGGTCAGTATATCAATTGTGCGTCAGATATACTCACCTGTAGGTCAGTATATCAGATGTGCGTCAGATATACTCACCTGCAGGTCAGTATATCAGTTGTGCGTCAGATATACTCACCTGCAGGTCAGTATATCAGTTGTGCGTCAGATATACTGGCCTGCTCACACTGTGGTGGCCATCATCACATAACATTCAAACAATGTCCTTCATACATAGCAGCAGCAGCAGCAAAAACTAAGGTTCTCCCTACCACCAACCTGCAGTACAGTAGTGCACTGAAACAACCAAACTCAGCGGCTACCTCACACTCACCCACAACCTTTGCGTGTACCTGATATGTCTCTCACTGACCATCCCGCACCCCAAGAGTCCAATCCTCTCTCACAAACGTACAACCGAGTCCCGATCTTGTTGAAACTTGTCACTCACATTGAAACAGCACTAGAAAAGACGCTGGACCGACTCCTAACTAAATTCTTCAGACAAGAAATACAACCTTTCTGGAGTGTGACCCAACACACACCTCACCCACACCTGGAGACTCCCGCCGCAACACAGCCACCATTGTTGTATAAAAATCATTTGAACTGATGCTGGACAAACTTCTGAATGATTCCTTAGTCATGACTCCCTCTTTACCAGCCTCACTCCACAGGCTGACTTGCCACAAACCCCAGCCATCGGCACTACAGTAAGACACCCCAGATGTACACCCCTCCCAGTGAGACACCCACGTAGCCCCCCCCCCCACTCCCCCACAACACGTCTACCAACCACTCCCAGGTACTGAACGCGGTGTACTAGCCACCGTCAAACAAGACCGAGGTAATCACATGCCAGACATAGTAAAGCTCCACAATACGACAACATAACATAACCCATCCTGAACTAACCTGCCCCACCCTAACCTAACCTTACACATATTAACCCCATCTTACCTAATGTTCTCTAACTTACCCTACGCTGAGGGGGGGTCTGGCAGCTGAGTGGACAGCGCTTCGGATTCGTACTCCTGAAGTTCCGGTCGATACCCGGTGGAGGCGGAATTAAATGGCCAGAGTTTCTTTCACACTAATGCGCGTGTTCACCTAGCAGTAAATATGTACCTGGGAGTTAGACAGCTGCTACGGGTTACTTTCCTGAGGGTGTGTAATGAAAGAGGCCTGGTCGAGGACCGGGCCGCGGGGACGCTAAGCCCCGAAATCACCTCAAGATAACCTCAAGATAAACGTAATCGACCCTAACCTCTCTGAATTGCAACTCACAATTAAACATACTTCGACTCACAAACTGCGTCTCATGACCAAACTTGCCACAGAAGGTGAACACTTGGCCGCCACCACCGCCACCACCACCACCAGGCGTCATCTGCCTCAGACCATCTCCACTCACCTCTAGATCTGTCTTCATCCTCACACACACAGCCGACCTCCAGAACTTACTACCTCTGCTCCCTGTATGACCACTGTTGCCTCACTGTGAGTGCCTCACTGTGAGCGCCTCACTGTGAGCGCCTCACTGTGAGTGCCTCACTGTGAGTGCCTCACTGTGAGTGCCTCACTGTGAGCGCCTCACTGTGAGTGCCTCACTGTGAGCGCCTCACTGTGAGCGCCTCACTGTGAGCGCCTCACTGTGAGTGCATCACCAAACAGCCACACCTCACACACCGGTGGTACACAACACCTGGATGTTGGCAGCACTTACCTGTAGTGTACACTACAGTGTAGCCTGGCTACAGGGGGGGAGCCAGACCACACATGGGGGGTACCTAGCACCAGGCGCTCCGGGTGTGTAAGCTGGGGAAACACCTGGGGTTCTCCCTCCCCCCCAGGTCATGGGAGGGGGGGGCCATATAGGCCTGGGGGAGAGTGTTGACCACGTGTGTGGTGATCAACACTTCGTTGATCCTTTAATAGCCTGAAGACCTCCGAGGGTCCAGCCGGCCTGCTCTTACAGTAAACGGTAGCTACGATATCAGGAGGGGGAGGTTATCCTTCCAGCACCCCCCACCCCCCTCCCTCCAGGATAGCGCAGGGAGCTGGCAGGACCAGTGCGCGTCCCGGCCACAAGACCGACGGGACTTTTAAAAGTGGAGTCGGAAGGAAGAAACCATTACCCCTGGGAGCCTGCTGGACCCGCCGCCCGCCTCTCCCGTCAGGGGGAGCAATCTGTGTTTAGGAGTGTGGGTGTTTCTTCCCCCCACCTGCCTCCCCCACCTGCCTCCCCCTCAGCGGCCCCCACCTCCCCCAGCTGCTAGTGGTGGGGGGAGAGGTTGCTGCACGCTTCACGCCCCCCTCAAGACAGAGCAGCGAGCGGGAAGCTTAATGTTGAGCTTTGTGTTAGTCGCTGGAAAGTGACGGAGGCCATATAACACTGAGAGTTGTGATTGTGTTGGGTGTATGGTGCTGGGGGGGGGGGTGTTGTGATAGAGGGGGGGTTGTGGTGGGGCCACGGTGTTTGTACTTGGGAGGAAGGGCAATTGTAATATATGTAGAGGGTGTATACGATGGTACAACATGGTTGCAGCTGGCAATCCCAATCATTATGGCCGAAGAGGAGGCGGACGAGGGAGGGAATCAGTAATAGCGAGAATCCGTCTTGGATACAAATATCCATGGAGATATGGAATGGAAACAACAGTTGATCAGCAGAGTTGCAGAATCTGTGGTGAGAGTGACGGACACCGCCTTGATCACTATCTACGTGAATGTGAACACCTGAGAGACATCAGAAATGTGTGTAGAATAATAAACCCCACATTGTTGGAGTTCGGAAAACACTATTTGTCAAATATTGATACTGTTCTTAAAAGATTCCCCCATTTTGCACCCGCAAGATAACGTAAGCTTTTAAGGGTTGATAGATGTTAATCTTCTTGTTTGAGGAGCTGTTCACTTGAGACAGTTAAGCAAGTCCCAGCTGTGTCTGGGTACAAGTGACAGGATGAACAACCCAGCGGGTTTTCTTCCTATTGGGGAGTGTTGTACATGCTGCTATGGCGGTATGTCCACTCACAGGATGAGTGGCGCTGCCCAATACTGTCAATATGGTGGTGTGTCCACTCACAGGATGAGTGGCGCTGCCCAATACTATCACTATGGCGGTGTGTCCACTCACAGGATGAGTGGCGCTGCTCAATACTGTCACTATGGCGGTGTGTCCACTCACAGGATGAGTGGCGCTGCCCAATACTGTCACTATGGCGGTGTGTCCACTCACAGGATGAGTGGCGCTGCCCAATACTGTCACTATGGCGGTGTGTCCACTCACAGGATGAGTGGCGCTGCCCAATACTGTCACTATGGCGGTGTGTCCACTCACAGGATGAGTGGCGCTGCCCAATACTGTCACTATGGCGGTGTGTCCGCTCACAGGATGAGTGGCGCTGCCCAATACTGTCACTATGGCGGTGTGTCCGCTCACAGGATGAGTGGCGCTGCCCAATACTGTCACTATGGCGGTGTGTCCGCTCACAGGATGAGTGGCGCTGCCCAATACTGTCACTATGGCGGTGTGTCCGCTCACAGGATGAGTGGCGCTGCCCAATACTGTCACTATGGCGGTGTGTCCGCTCACAGGATGAGTGGCGCTGCTCAATACTGTCACTATGGCGGTGTGTCCACTCACAGGATGAGTGGCGCTGCCCAATACTGTCACTATGGCGGTGTGTCCACTCACAGGATGAGTGGCGCTGCCCAATTCTGTCACTATGGCGGTGTGTCCACTTACAGGATGAGTGACGCTGCCCAATACTGTCACTATGGCGGTGTGTCCACTTACAGGATGAGTGGCGCTGCCCAATACTGTCACTATGGCGGTGTGTCCACTTACAGGATGAGTGGCGCTGCCCAATACTGTCACTATGGCGGTGTGTCCACTTACAGGATGAGTGGCGCTGCCCAATACTGTCACTATGGCGGTGTGTCCACTTACAGGATGAGTGGCGCTGCCCAATACTGTCACTATGGCGGTGTGTCCACTTACAGGATGAGTGGCGCTGCCCAATACTGTCACTATGGCGGTGTGTCCACTTACAGGATGAGTGACGCTGCCCAATACTGTCACTATGGCGGTGTGTCCACTCACAGGATGAGTGGCGCTGCCCAATACTGTCACTATGGCGGTGTGTCCACTCACAGGATGAGTGGCGCTGCCCAATACTGTCACTATGGCGGTGTGTCCACTCACAGGATGAGTGGCGCTGCCCAATACTGTCACTATGGCGGTGTGTCCACTCACAGGATGAGTGGCGCTGCCCAATACTGTCACTATGGCGGTGTGTCCACTCACAGGATGAGTGGCGCTGCCCAATACTGTCACTATGGCGGTGTGTCCACTCACAGGATGAGTGGCGCTGCCCAATACTGTCACTATGGCGGTGTGCCCACTCACAGGATGAGTGGCGCTGCTCAATACTGTCACTATGGCGGTGTGTCCGCTCACAGGATGAGTGGCGCTGCCCAATACTGTCACTATGGCGGTGTGTCCGCTCACAGGATGAGTGGCGCTGCCCAATACTGTCACTATGGCGGTGTGTCCACTTACAGGATGAGTGGCGCTGCCCAATACTGTCACTATGGCGGTGTGTCCACTTACAGGATGAGTGACGCTGCCCAATACTGTCACTATGGCGGTGTGTCCACTCACAGGATGAGTGGCGCTGCCCAATACTGTCACTATGGCGGTGTGTCCACTCACAGGATGAGTGGCGCTGCCCAATACTGTCACTATGGCGGTGTGTCCACTCACAGGATGAGTGGCGCTGCCCAATACTGTCACTATGGCGGTGTGTCCACTCACAGGATGAGTGGCGCTGCCCAATACTGTCACTATGGCGGTGTGTCCACTCACAGGATGAGTGGCGCTGCCCAATACTGTCACTATGGCGGTGTGTCCACTCACAGGATGAGTGGCGCTGCCCAATACTGTCACTATGGCGGTGTGCCCACTCACAGGATGAGTGGCGCTGCTCAATACTGTCACTATGGCGGTGTGTCCGCTCACAGGATGAGTGGCGCTGCCCAATACTGTCACTATGGCGGTGTGCCCACTCACAGGATGAGTGGCGCTGCCCAATAAACTCGCTCCTCGGGGCAAAATTTAAAAAAGGGTGGTTGTAGTTGTGTTGGTGGTTGTTGTTGTGGTGTTGGTGGTTGTTGTGGTGTTGGTGGTTGTTGTTGTGGTGTTGGTGGTTGTTGTTGTGGTGTTGGTGGTTGTTGTGGTGTTGGTGGTTGTTGTGGTGTTGGTTGTTGTGGTGTTGGTGGTTGTTGTTGTGGTGTTGGTGGTTGTTGTTGTGGTGTTGGTGGTTGTTGTGGTGTTGGTGGTTGTTGTTGTGGTGTTGGTTGTTGTGGTGTTGGTGGTTGTTGTGGTGTTGGTGGTTGTTGTTGTGGTGTTGGTTGTTGTTGTGGTGTTGGTGGTTGTTGTGGTGTTGGTGGTTGTTGTGGTGTTGGTGGTTGTTGTTGTGGTGTTGGTTGTTGTTGTGGTGTTGGTTGTTGTTGTGGTGTTGGTGGTTGTTGTTGTGGTGTTGGTGGTTGTTGTTGTGGTTTTGGTGGTTGTTGTGGTGTTGGTGGTTGTTGTTGTGGTTTTGGTTGTTGTGGTGTTGGTGGTTGTTGTGGTGTTGGTGGTTGTTGTTGTGGTGTTGGTGGTTGTTGTTGTGGTGTTGGTGGTTGTTGTTGTGGTGTTGGTGGTTGTTGTTGTGGTGTTGGTGGTTGTTGTGGTGTTGGTGGTTGTTGTGGTGTTGGTGGTTGTTGTGGTATTGGTTGTTGTGGTGTTGGTGGTTGTTGTTGTGGTGTTGGTGGTTGTTGTGGTGTTGGTGGTTGTTGTTGTGGTTTTGGTTGTTGTGGTGTTGGTGGTTGTTGTGGTGTTGGTGGTTGTTGTGGTGTTGGTGGTTGTTGTTGTGGTGTTGGTGGTTGTTGTTGTGGTGTTGGTGGTTGTTGTTGTGGTGTTGGTGGTTGTTGTTGTGGTGTTGGTGGTTGTTGTTGTGGTGTTGGTGGTTGTTGTTGTGGTGTTGGTGGTTGTTGTGGTGTTGGTGGTTGTTGTGGTGTTGGTGGTTGTTGTGGTATTGGTTGTTGTGGTGTTGGTGGTTGTTGTTGTGGTGTTGGTGGTTGTTGTTGTGGTGTTGGTGGTTGTTGTGGTGTTGGTGGTTGTTGTTGTGGTGTTGGTTGTTGTGGTGTTGGTGGTTGTTGTGGTGTTGGTGGTTGTTGTTGTGGTGTTGGTGGTTGTTGTTGTGGTGTTGGTGGTTGTTGTTGTGGTGTTGGTGGTTGTTGTTGTGGTGTTGGTGGTTGTTGTGGTGTTGGTGGTTGTTGTTGTAGTGTTGGTTGTTGTTGTGGTGTTGGTGGTTGTTGTTGTGGTGTTGGTGGTTGTTGTTGTGGTGTTGGTGGTTGTTGTTGTGGTGTTGGTGGTTGTTGTTGTGGTGTTGGTGGTTGTTGTTGTGGTGTTGGTGGTTGTTGTTGTGGTGTGGTGGTTGTTGTTGTGGTGTTGGTGGTTGTTGTTGTGGTGTTGGTGGTTGTTGTTGTGGTGTTGGTTGTTGTTGTTGTGGTGTGGTGGTTGTTGTTGTGGTGTTGGTGGTTGTTGTTGTGGTGTTGGTTGTTGTTGTGGTGTTGGTGGTTGTTGTGGTGTTGGTGGTTGTTGTTGTGGTGTTGGTGGTTGTTGTTGTGGTGTTGGTGGTTGTTGTTGTGGTGTTGGTTGTTGTTGTGGTGTTGGTGGTTGTTGTTGTGGTGTTGGTGGTTGTTGTGGTGTTGGTGGTTGTTGTTGTGGTGTTGGTGGTTGTTGTTGTGGTGTTGGTGGTTGTTGTGGTGTTGGTGGTTGTTGTTGTGGTGTTGGTTGTTGTTGTGGTGTTGGTGGTTGTTGTGGTGTTGGTGGTTGTTGTTGTGGTGTTGGTGGTTGTTGTTGTGGTGTTGGTGGTTGTTGTTGTGGTGTTGGTGGTTGTTGTTGTGGTGTTGGTTGTTGTTGTTGTGGTGTTGGTTGTTGTTGTGGTGTTGGTGGTTGTTGTGGTGTTGGTGGTTGTTGTTGTGGTGTTGGTGGTTGTTGTTGTGGTGTTGGTGGTTGTTGTTGTGGTGTTGGTGGTTGTTGTGGTGTTGGTTGTTGTTGTTGTGGTGTTGGTGGTTGTTGTTGTGGTGTTGGTTGTTGTTGTGGTGTTTGTGGTTGTTGTTGTGGTGTTGGTGGTTGTTGTGGTGTTGGTGGTTGTTGTTGTGGTGTTGGTTGTTGTTGTGGTGTTTGTGGTTGTTGTTGTGGTGTTGGTGGTTGTTGTTGTGGTGTTGGTGGTTGTTGTTGTGGTGTTGGTGGTTGTTGTTGTGGTGTTGGTTGTTGTTGTGGTGTTTGTGGTTGTTGTTGTGGTGTTGGTGGTTGTTGTGGTGTTGGTGGTTGTTGTTGTGGTGTTAGTGGTTGTTGTGGTGTTGGTTGTTGTTGTGGTGTTGGTGGTTGTTGTGGTGTTGATGGTTGTTGTTGTGGTGTTGGTGGTTGTTGTTGTGGTGTTGGTGGTTGTTGTGGTGTTGGTGGTTGTTGTTGTGGTGTTGGTGGTTGTTGTTGTGGTGTTGGTGGTTGTTGTGGTGTTGGTGGTTGTTGTTGTGGTGTTAGTGGTTGTTGTGGTGTTGGTGGTTGTTGTGGTGTGGTGGTTGTTGTGGTGTTGGTGGTTGTTGTTGTGGTGTGGTGGTTGTTGTGGTGTTGGTGGTTGTTGTGGTGTGGTGCTGACCACCCTTCTCTTTCTTGCCTAATTTTTGTTGCCTGGTCATAGAGTTCTATTAGGCCTGTGAGGCACGATTTACCATCCCTGAACCCATGTTGGTGGTGTGTTACAAAGTTATTTCCCTCCAGATGCTCTACGAGCCTTTTCCTCACAATCTTCTCCGTCACCTTGCATGGTATACAAGTTAGGGAAACTGGCCTGTAGTTCAGTGCCTCTTGCCTGTCACCCTTTTTGTATATTGGGACTACGATAGCTGTCTTCCAGCTTTCTGGTAAGTCTCCTGTTTCCAGTGACCTGTTATACACCATAGAGAGTGGCACACTTAGTGCTTCTGCCCCTTCCTTTAGTATCCATGGTGAGATTCTGTTAGGCCCAACAGCCTTTGTCACATTCAGCTCCAACAGACACCTTTTGACCTCATCACTGGTGAGGTCAAATTCCTCTAAGGTTGCTTGGTTATCCTCATTTAGTGCTGGGGCTTCTCTTTGTTCTATTGTGAAGACCTGTAATCTCTTGTTGAGTTCTTCACACACCTCCTTGTCATTCTCTGTGTATCTGTTCTCCCCTTTTTTATCAGCTTCATCACTTGTTCCTTCACTGCTGTTTTCCTCCTGATGTGGCTGTGGAGCAGCTTTGGTTGGGTCTTTGCTTTACTCGCGATGTCATTTTCATACTGTCTCTCTGCTTATCTCCTCACTCTGATGTACTCATTCCTGGCCCTCTGGTATCTCTCCCTGCTCTCTGGTGTTCTGTTGTTCCTGTAGTGTCTCAATGTTCATGTACTCAATTGATTCGCTGCCTTACATTCTTGTGGTGTGGGGGTTGTTGTGTGGTGTTGTAGGTGTTGGGGGTTGTGGTGGTGTAGTAGTGGGTGTGGGGTGGAGTAAGGATGTGGGGAGTGGTGACAGTAGTGGGGGTTTGGGGGTGAACCAGCCAGTAGATGGGGGGGGTGAATGGAATAGTGGTGGGGGAGCAAAGAGTTGTTGTTGTGGTTGTGTGTTGTGAGGGCTAGTGATAGTAATAGTGGGGGGGGGGAGGGGAGGTGGGGTGTGGGGGAGGGCAGAGGTAGAGGAGCATAACAATCATATGCTCCTCACGCACACACTCAACGAACTACAACACCGCCCCCCGCGCCCCCCCCCCCCCCCCCACACACAACCCCCACAACAGGGACTACCCGCATCGCCTCCGACCAACAATTGGTTCTTCCTTCCGCTAGCAATTAAGGCTGATGGTGCTGGGGTTCCTGTGGTCAGTCTCCCCCCACGCGGCGGGCGGGGGGGGAAGGGGGGTATACGGTGTGGGGGGAGAGGGGAGCGCAAGAGGTAGTGGGGAACAGCAGAGAACACCAGATTATGTATAATGAGACGTGTATCCATAATAGGTATACTGAGAACTGTACCCAGATTGTGTATACTGAGAGCTGTATCCTCGATTATGTATACTGAGAGCTGTACCCAGATTATGTATACTGAGAGCTGTACCCAGATTATGTATACTGAGAGCTGTATCCTTGATTATGTATACTGAGAGCTGAACCAAGATTATGTATACTGAGAGCTGTATCAAGATTATGTATACTGAGAGCTGTATTCTCGATTATGTATACTGACAGCTGTGCCCAGATTATGTATACTGAGAGCTGTATTTGCATACAGCTGTATACAGATTATGTATACTTAATAACTCTTCAGAAGTTGAGAGGTCTTAATAACCTTCCAGAGGTTGACAAGTCTTAATAACCCTTCAGAAGACACGTCATGAACCCGCTGTGTCTAGGCCAGTGTAGAGTGGGGGAGGCTGCCTCATAACAGTGTAGAGTGGGGGAGGCTGCCTCATAACTGTGTAGAGTGGGGGAGGCTGCCTCATAACAGTGTAGAGTGGGGGAGGCTGCCTCATAACAGTGTAGAGTGGGAGTGGCTGCCTCAAAACAGTGTAGAGAGGGGGAGGCTGCCTCATAACTGTGTAGAGTGGGGGAGGCTGCCTCATAACTGTGTAGAGTGGGGGAGGCTGCCTCATAACAGTGTAGAGTGGGGGAGGCTGCCTCATAACAGTGTAGAGTGGGGGAGGCTGCCTCATAACAGTGTAGAGTGGGGGAGGCTGCCTCATAACAGTGTAGAGTGGGGGAGGCTGCCTAATAACAGTATGGAGTAGGGGAGGCTGCCTCATAACAGTGTAGAGTGGGGGAGGCTGCCTCATAACAGTGTAGAGTGGGAGTGGCTGCCTCATAACAGTGTAGAGTGGGGGAGGCTGCCTCATAACAGTGTAGAGTGGGGGAGGCTGCCTCATAACAGTGTAGAGTGGGAGTGGCTGCCTCATAACAGTGTAGAGTGGGGGAGGCTGCCTCATAACAGTGTAGAGTGGGGTAGGCTGCCTCATAACAGTGTAGAGTGGGAGTGGCTGCCTCATAACAGTGTAGAGTGGGAGAGGCTGCCTCATAACAGTGTAGAGTGGGAGAGGCTGCCTCATAACAGTGTAGAGTAGGAGTGGCTGCCTCATAACAGTGTAGAGTGGGGGAGGCTGCCTCATAACAGTGTAGAGTGGGAGTGGCTGCCTCATAACAGTGTAGAGTATGAGAGGCTGCCTCATAACAGTGTAGAGTGGGAGAGGCTGCCTCATAACAGTGTAGAGTGGGAGAGGCTGCCTCATAACAGTGTAGAGTAGGAGTGCCTGCCTCATAACAGTGTAGTGTGGAAGAGGCTGCCTCATAATAGTGTAGAGTGGGAGTGGCTGCCTCAAAACAGTGTAGAGTGGGGAGGCTGCCTCATAACAGTGTAGAGTGAGGGAGGCGGCCTCATAACAGTGTAGAGTGGGAGAGGCTGCCTCATAACATTGTAGAGTGGAGGAGGCTGCCTCATAACAGTGTAGAGTGGGAGTGGCTGCCTCATAACAGTGTAGAGTGGGGGAGGCTGCCTCATAACAGTGTAAAGTGGGAGTGGCTGCCTCATAACAGTGTAGAGTGGGAGTGGCTGCCTCATAACAGTGTAGAGCAGAGGAGGCTGCCCCATAACAGTGTAGAGTGGGGGAGGCTGCCTCATAACAGTGTAGAGTGGGAGTGGCTGCCTCATAACAGTGTAGAGTAGAGGAGGCTGCCTCATAACAGTGTAGAGTGGGGAAGGCTGCCTCATAACAGTGTAAAGTGGGAGTGGCTGCCTCATAACAGTGTAGAATGGGAGAGGCTGCCTCATAACAGTGTAGAGTGGGAGTGGCTGCCTCATAACAGTGTAAAATGGGGGAGGCGGCCTCATAACAGTGTAGAGTGGGAGAGGCTGCCTCATAACATTGTAGAGTGGAGGAGGCTGCCTCATAACAGTGTAGAGTGGGAGTGGCTGCCTCATAACAGTGTAGAGTGGGGGAGGCTGCCTCATAACAGTGTAGAGTGGGAGTGGCTGCCTCATAACAGTGTAGAGTGGGAGTGGCTGCCTCATAACAGTGTAGAGTAGAGGAGGCTGCCCCATAACAGTGTAGAGTTGGGAAGGCTGCCTCATAACAGTGTAGAGTGGGAGTGGCTGCCTCATAACAGTGTAGAGTAGAGGAGGCTGCCTCATAACAGTGTAGAGTGGGGAAGGCTGCCTCATAACAGTGTAAAGGGGAGTGGCTGCCTCATAACAGTGTAGAGTGGGAGAGGCTGCCTCATAACAGTGTAGAGTGGGAGTGGCTGCCTCATAACAGTGTACAGTGGGGGAGGCTGCCTCATAACAGTGTAGAGTGGGGGAGGCTGCCTTATAACAGTGTAGAGTGGGAGAGGCTGCCTCATAACAGTGTAGAGTGGGAGTGGCTGCCTCATAACAGTGTACAGTGGGGGAGGCTGCCTCATAACAGTGTAGAGTGGGGGAGGCTGCCTTATAACAGTGTAGAGTGGGAGAGGCTGCCTCATAACAGTGTAGAGAGGGAAAGGCTGCCTCATAACAGTGAAGAGTGGGAGAGGCTGCCTCATAACAGTGTAGAGTGGGAGTGGCTGCCTCATAACAGTGTAGAGTGGGAGAGGCTGCCTCATAACAGTGTAGAGTAGGAGTGGCTGCCTCATAACAGTGTAGTGTGGAAGAGGCTGCCTCACAATAGTGTAGAGTGGGAGTGGCTGCCTCATAACAGTGTAGAGTGGGGAGGCTGCCTCATAACAGTGTAGAGTGGGGAGGCTGCCTCATAATACAGTGTAGACTGGGAGAGGCTGCCTCATAACACAGTATAGAGTGAGGGAGGCTGCCTCAAAACAGTGTAGAGTGGGAGAAGCTGCCTCATAACAGTATAGAGTGGGAGTGGCTGCCTCATAACAGAGTTGAGTGGGAGAGGCTGCCTCATAACAGTGTAGAGTGGAGGAGGCTGCCTCATAACAGTGTAGAGTGGGGGAGGCTGCCTCATAACAGTGTAGAGGGGGGGAGGCTGCCTCATAACAATGTAGAGTGGGAGTGGCTGCTTCATAACAGTGTAGTGTGGGGGAGGCTGCCTCATAACAGTGTAGAGTGGGGGTAGGCTGCCTCATGACAGTGTAGATTGGGAGAGGCTGCCTCATAACAGTGTAGAGTGGGAGTGGCTGCCTCATAACAGTGTAGAGTGGGAGAGGCTGCCTCATAACAGTGTAGAGTGGGGGTAGGCTGCCTCATGACAGTGTAGAGTGGGAGAGGCTGCCTCATAACAGTGTAGAGTGGGAGTGGCTGCCTCATAACAGTGTAGAGTGGGGGAGGCTGCCTCATAACAGTGTAGAGTGGGGGAGGTTGCCTCATAACAGTGTAGAGTGGGAGAGGCTGCCTCATAACAGTGTAGAGTGGGGGAGGCTGCCTCATAACCGTGTAGAGTGGGAGAGGCTGCCTCATAACAGTGTAGAGTGGGGGAGGCTGGCTCATAACAGTGTAGAGTGGGAGTGGCTGCCTCATAACAGTGTAGAGTGGGGGAGGCTGCCTCATAACAGTGTAGAGTGGGGGAGGTTGCCTCATAACAGTGTAGAGTGGAGGAGGCTGCCTCATAACAGTGTAGAGTGGGAGTGGCTGCCTCATAACAGTGTAGAGTGGGGGAGGCTGCCTCATGACAGTGTAGAGTGGGGGAGGTTGCCTCATAACAGTGTAGATTGGGAGTGGCTGCCTCATAACAGTGTAGAGTGGGGGAGGCTGCCTCATAACAGTGTAGAGTGGGGGAGGCTGCCGCATAACAGTGTAGAGTGGGGGAGGCTGCCTCATAACAGTGTAGAGTGGGGGAGGCTGCCTCATAACAGTGTAGAGTGGGAGAGGCTGCCTCATAACAGTGTAGAGTGGGGGAGAATGCCTCATAACAGTGTAGAGTGGGGGAGGCTGCCTCATAACAGTGTAGAGTGGGATAGACTGCCTCATAATACTGTAGAGTGCGAGTGGCTGCCTCATAACAGTGTAGAGTGGGGGAGGCTTCCTCATAACAGTGTAGAGTGGGGGAGGCTGCCTCATAACAGTGTAGAGTGGGGGAGGCTGCCTCATAACAAAGTATAGTGGGAGAGGCTGCCTCATAACAGTGTAGAGTGGGGGAGGCAGCCTCATAATACAGTGTAGACTGGGAGAGGCTGCCTCATAACACAGTGTAGAGTGGGAGAGGCTGCCTCATAACAGTGTAGAGTGGGAGAGGCTGAATCATAACAGTGTAGAGTGGGAGTGACTGCCTCATAACAGTGTAGAGTGGGAGTGGCTGCCTCATAACTGTGTAGAGTGGGAGTGGCTGCCTCCCAGCAGTGTAGAGTGGGAGTGGCTGCCTCACAACAGTGTAGAGTGGGGGAGGCTGCCTCATAACAGTGTAGAGTGGGGGAAGCTGCCTCATAACAGTGTAGAGTGGGGGAGGCTGCCTCATAACAGTGTAGAGTGGGGGAGGCTGCCTCATAACAGTGTAGAGTGGGAGAGGCTGCCTCATAACGGTGTAGAGTGGGGTAGGCTGCCTCATAACAGTGTAGAGTAGGGGAGGCTGCCTCATAATACAGTGTAGAGTGGGAGAGGCTGCCTCATAAAACAGTGTAGAGTGGGAGAGGCTGCCTCATAACACAGTGCAGAGTGGGGGAGGCTGCCTCATAACAGTGTAGAGTGGGATAGGCTGCTTCATAATACTGTACAGTGGGAGAGGCTGCCTCATAACACAGTGCAGAGTGGGGGAGGCTGCCTCATAACAGTGTAGAGTGGGATAGACTGCCTCATAATACTGTAGAGTGCGAGTGGCTGCCTCATAACAGTGTAGAGTGGGGGAGGCTGCCTCATAACAGTGTAGAGTGGGGGAGGCTGCCTCATAACAGTGTAGAGTGGGGGAGGCTGCCTCATAACAAAGTAGAGTGGGAGAGGCTGCCTCATAACAGTGTAGAGTGGGGGAGGCTGCCTCATAATACAGTGTAGACTGGGAGAGGCTGCCTCATAACACAGTGTAGAGTGGGAGAGGCTGCCTCATAACAGTGTAGAGTGGGAGAGGCTGCCTCATAAAAGTGTAGAGTGGGAGTGGCTCCCTCATTACAGTGTAGAGTGGGAGTGGCTGCCTCATAACAGTGTACATTGGGAGTGGCTGCCTCATAACAGTGTAGAGTAGGGGAGGCTGCCTCATAACAGTGTAGAGTGGGGGAGGCTGCCTTATAACAGTGTAGAGTGGGAAAGGCTGCCTCATAACAGTGTAGAGTGGGAGTGGCTGCCTCATAACAGTGTAGAGTGGGGGAGGCTGCCTCATAACAGTGTAGAGTGGGGGAGGCTGCCTTATAACAGTGTAGAGTGGGAAAGGCTGCCTCATAACAGTGTAGAGTGGGGGAGGCTGCCCCATAACAGTGTAGAGTGGGAGAGGCGGCCTCATAACAGTGTAGAGTGGGAGTGGCTGCCTCATCACAGTGTAGAGTGGGAGAGGCTGCCTCATAGCAGTGTAGAGTAGGAGTGGCTGCCTCATAACAGTGTAGTGTGGAAGAGGCTGCCTCATAATAGTGAAGAGTGGGAGTGGCTGCCTCATAACAGTGTAGAGTGGGGAGGCTGCCTCATAACAGTGTAGAGTTGGGGAGGCGGCCTCATAACAGTGTAGAGTGGGAGTGGCTGCCTCATAACAGTGTAGAGTGGGGGAGGCTGCCTCATAACAGTGTAGAGTGGGAGTGGCTGCCTCATAACACAGTGTAGAGTGGGGGAGGCTGCCTGATAACAGTGTAGAGTGGAGGAGGCTGCCTCATAATACAGTGTAGACTGGGAGAGGCTGCCTCATAACACAGTGTAGAGTGGGGGAGGCTGCCTCACAACAGTGTAGAGTGGGGGAGGCTGCCTCATAATACAGTGTAGACTGGGAGAGGCTGCCTCATAACACAGTGTAGAGTGGGGGAGGCTGCCTCATAACAGTGTTGAGTGGGAGAAGCTGCCTCATAACAGTGTAGAGTGGGAGTGGCTGTCTCATAACAGAGTTGAGTGGGAGAGGCTGCCTCATAACAGTGTAGAGTGGGGGAGGCTGCCTCATAACAGTGTAGAGTGGGGGTGGCTGCCTCATAACAGTGTAGAATGGGGGAGGCTGCCTCATAACAGTGTAGAGTGGGAGTGGCTGCCTCATAACAGTGTAGTGTGAGGGAGGCTGCCTCATAACAGTGTAGAGTGGGGGGAGGCTGCCTCATGACAATGTAGAGTGGGAGATGCTGCCTCATAACAGTGTAGAGTGGGAGTGGCTGCCTCATAGCAGTGTAGAGTGGGAGTGGCTGCCTCATAACAGTGTAGAGTGGGAGAGGCTGCCTCATAACAGTGTAGAGTGGGAGAAGCTGCCTCATAACAGTGTAGATTGGGAGTGGCTGCCTCATAACAGTGTAGAGTGGGAAAGGCTGCCTCATAACAGTGTAGAGTTGTAGTGACTGCCTCATAACAGTGTAGATTGGGAGTGGCTGCCTCATAACAGTGTAGAGTGGGAGAGGCTGCCTCATAACAGTGTAGAGTTGTAGTGGCTGCCTCATAACAGTGTAGAGTGGGGGAAGGCTGCCTCATAACAGTGTAGAGTGGGAGTAGCTGCCTCATAACAGTGTAGAGTGGAGGAGGCTGCCTTATAACAGTGTAGAGTGGGGGAGGCTGCCTCATAACAGTGTAGAGTGGGGGAGGCTGCCTCACAACAGTGTAGAGTGGGGGAGGCTGCCTCATAACAGTGTAGAGTGGGAGTGGCTGCCTCATAACAGTGTAGAGTGGGGGAGGCTGCCTCATAACAGTGTAGAGTGGGGGAGGCTGCCTCATAACAGTGTAGAGTGGGGGAGGCTGCCTCATAACAGTGTAGAGTGGGGGAGGCTGCCTCATAACAGTGTAGAGTGGGGGAGGCTGCCTCATAACAGTGTAGAGTGGGGGAGGCTGCCTCATAACAGTGTAGAGTGGGGGAGGCTGCCGCATAACAGTGTAGAGTGGGAGAGGCTGCCTCATAACAGTGTAGAGTGGGAGTGGCTGCCTCATAACAGTGTAGAGTGGGGGAGGCTGCCTCATAACAGTGTAGAGTAGGAGTGGCTGCCTCATATCAGTGTAGAGTGGGGGAGGCTGCCTCATGACAGTGTAGAGAGGGGGAGGTTGCCTCATAACAGTGGAGAGTGGGAGTGGCTGCCTCATAACAGTGTAGAGTGGGGGAGGCTGCCTCATAACAGTGTAGAGTGGGGGAGGCTGCCTCATAACAGTGTAGAGTGGGAGTGGCTGCCTCATAACAGTGTAGAGTGGGGGAGGCTGCCTCATAACAGTGTAGAGTGGGGGAGGCTGCCTAATAACAGTGTAGAGTGGGAGTGGCTGCCTCATAACAGTGTAGAGTAGAGGAGGCTGCCTCATACCAGTGTAGAGTGGGGGTGGCTGCCTCAAACAGTGTAGAGTGGGGGAGGCTTCCTCATAACAGTGTAGAGTGGGGGAGGCTGCCTCATAACAGTGTAGAGTGGGAGTGGCTACCTCATAACAGAGTTGAGTGGAAGAGGCTGCTTCATAACAGTGTAGAGTGGGGGAGGCTGCCTCATAACAGTGTAGAGTGGGGGAGGCTGCCTCATAAAAGTGTAGAGTGGGGGAGGCTGCCTAATAACAGTGTAGAGTGGGAGTGGCTGCCTCATAACAGTGTAGTGTGGGGGAGGCTGCCTCATAACAGTGTAGAGTGGGGGGAGGCTGCCTCATGACAGTGTAGAGTGGGAGAGGCTGCCTCATAACAGTGTAGAGTGGGAGTGGCTGCCTCATAACAGTTTAGAGTGGGGGTGGCTGCCTCATAACAGTGTAGAGTGGGAGATGCTGCCTCATAACAGTGTAGAGTGGGAGAGGCTGCATCATAACAGTGTAGATTGGGAGTGGCTGCCTCATAACAGTGTAGAGTGGGAGAGGCTGCATCATAACAGTGTAGAGTGGGAGTGGCTGCCTCATAACAGTGTAGAGTGGGGGAGGCTGCCTCATAACAGTGTAGAGTGGGAGTGGCTGCCTCATAACAGTGTAGAGTGGGGGAGGCTGCCTCATAACAGTGTAGAGTGGGGGAGGCTGCCTCATAACAGTGTAGAGTGGGGGAGGCTGCCTCATAACAGTGTAGAGTGGGGGAGGCTGCCTCATAACAGTGTAGAGTGGGAGTGGCTGCATCATAACAGTCTAGAGTGGGGCAGGCTGCCTCCTAACAGTGTACAGTGGGGGAGGCTGCCTCATAACAGTGTAGAGTGGGGGAGGCTGCCTCATAACAGTGTACAGTGGGGGAGGCTGCCTCATAACAGTGTAGAGTGGGGGATGCTGCCTCATAACAGTGTAGAGTGAGGGAGGCTGCCTCATAACAGTGTAGATTGGGAGAGGCTGCCTCATAACAGTGTAGAGTGGCAGTGGCTGCCTCATAACAGTGAAGAGTGGGGGAGACTGCCTCATAACAGTGTAGAGTGGGGGAGGTTGCCTCATAACAGTGGAGAGTGGGAGTGGCTGCCTCATAACAGTGTAGAGTGGGGGAGGCTGCCTCATAACAGTGTAGAGTAGGGGAGGCTGCCTCATAACAGTGTAGAGTGGGAGTGGCTGCCTCATAACAGTGTAGAGTGGGAGTGGCTGCCTCATAACAGTGTAGAGTGGGGGAGGCTGCCTCATAACAGTGTAGAGTGGGGGAGGCTGCCTAATAACAGTGTAGAGTGGGAGTGGCTGCCTCATAACAGTGTAGAGTAGAGGAGGCTGCCTCATGCCAGTGTAGAGTGGGGGTGGCTGCCTCAAACAGTGTAGAGTGGGGGAGGCTTCCTTATAACAGTGTAGAGTGGGGGAGGCTGCCTCATAACAGTGTAGAGTGGGAGTGGCTACCTCATAACAGAGTTGAGTGGAAGAGGCTGCTTCATAACAGTGTAGAGTGGGGGAGGCTGCCTCATAACAGTGTAGAGTGGGGGAGGCAGCCTCATAAAAGTGTAGAGTGGGGGAGGCTGCCTAATAACAGTGTAGAGTGGGAGTGGCTGCCTCATAACAGTGTAGTGTGGGGGAGGCTGCCTCATAACAGTGTAGAGTGGGGGGAGGCTGCCTCATGACAGTGTAGAGTGGGAGAGGCTGCCTCATAACAGTGTAGAGTGGGAGTGGCTGCCTCATAACAGTGTAGAGTGGGGGTGGCTGCCTCATAACAGTGTAGAGTGGGAGATGCTGCCTCATAACAGTGTAGAGTGGGAGAGGCTGCATCATAACAGTGTAGATTGGGAGTGGCTGCCTCATAACAGTGTAGAGTGGGAGAGGCTGCATCATAACAGTGTAGAGTGGGAGTGGCTGCCTCATAACAGTGTAGAGTGGGGGAGGCTGCCTCATAACAGTGTAGAGTGGGAGTGGCTGCCTCATAACAGTGTAGAGTGGGGGAGGCTGCCTCATAACAGTGTAGAGTGGGGGAGGCTGCCTCATAACAGTGTAGAGTGGGGGAGGCTGCCTCATAACAGTGTAGAGTGGGGGAGGCTGCCTCATAACAGTGTAGAGTGGGAGTGGCTGCATCATAACAGTCTAGAGTGGGGCAGGCTGCCTCCTAACAGTGTACAGTGGGGGAGGCTGCCTCATAACAGTGTAGAGTGGGGGAGGCTGCCTCATAACAGTGTACAGTGGGGGAGGCTGCCTCATAACAGTGTAGAGTGGGGGATGCTGCCTCATAACAGTGTAGAGTGAGGGAGGCTGCCTCATAACAGTGTAGATTGGGAGAGGCTGCCTCATAACAGTGTAGAGTGGCAGTGGCTGCCTCATAACTGTGAAGAGTGGGGGAGACTGCCTCATAACAGTGTAGAGTGGGAGTGGCTGCCTCATAACCGATTAGAGTGGGGGAGGCTGCCTCATAACAGTGTAGAGTGGGAGAGGCTGCCTCATAACAGTGTAGAGTGGGAGTGGCTGCCTCATAACAGTGTAGAGGGGGGAGGCGGCCTCATAACAGTGTAGAGTGGGGAAGGCTGCCTCATAACAGTGTAGAGTGGGAGTGGCTGCCTCATAACAGTGTAGAGTGGAGGAGGCTGCCTCATAACAGTGTAGAGTGGGGGAGGCTGCCTCATAACAGTGTAGAGTGGGGGAAGGAGCCTCATAACAGTGTAGAGTGGGGGAGGCTGCCTCATAACAGTGTAGAGTGGGTGTGGCTGCCACATAACAGTGTAGAGTGGGAGTGGCTGCCTCATAACAGTGTAGAGTGGGAGAGGCTGCCTCATAACAGTGTAGAGTGGGGGAGGCTGCCTCATAACAGTGTAGAGTGGGGGAGGCTGCCTCATAACAGTGTAGAGTGGGGTAGGCTGCCTCATAACAGTGTAGAGTGGGGGAGGCTGCCTCATAACAGTGTAGAGTGGGAGAGGCTGCCTCATAACGGTGTAGAGTGGGGGAGGCTGCCTCATAACAGTGTAGAGTAGGGGAGGCTGCCTCATAATACAGTGTAGAGTGGGAGAGGCTGCCTAATAAAACAGTGTAGAGTGGGAGAGGCTGCCTCATAACACAGTGCAGAGTGGGGGAGGCTGCCTCATAACAGTGTAGAGTGGGATAGGCTGCTTCATAATACTGTAGAGTGCGAGTGGCTGCCTCATAACAGTGTAGAGTGGGGAAGGCTGGCTCATAACAGTGTAGAGTGGGAGTGGCTGCCTCATAACAGTGTAGAGTGGGGGAGGCTGCCTCATAACAGTGTAGAGTGGGGGAGGTTGCCTCATAACAGTGTAGAGTGGGAGAGGCTGCCTCATAACAGTGTAGAGTGGGAGTGGCTGCCTCATAACAGTGTAGAGGGGGGAGGCGGCCTCATAACAGTGTAGAGTGGGGAAGGCTGCCTCATAACAGTGTAGAGTGGGAGTGGCTGCCTCATAACAGTGTAGAGTGGAGGAGGCTGCCTCATAACAGTGTAGAGTGGGGGAGGCTGCCTCATAACAGTGTAGAGTGGGGGAAGGAGCCTCATAACAGTGTAGAGTGGGGGAGGCTGCCTCATAACAGTGTAGAGTGGGTGTGGCTGCCACATAACAGTGTAGAGTGGGAGTGGCTGCCTCATAACAGTGTAGAGTGGGAGAGGCTGCCTCATAACAGTGTAGAGTGGGGGAGGCTGCCTCATAACAGTGTAGAGTGGGGGAGGCTGCCTCATAACAGTGTAGAGTGGGGTAGGCTGCCTCATAACAGTGTAGAGTGGGGGAGGCTGCCTCATAACAGTGTAGAGTGGGAGAGGCTGCCTCATAACGGTGTAGAGTGGGGGAGGCTGCCTCATAACAGTGTAGAGTAGGGGAGGCTGCCTCATAATACAGTGTAGAGTGGGAGAGGCTGCCTAATAAAACAGTGTAGAGTGGGAGAGGCTGCCTCATAACACAGTGCAGAGTGGGGGAGGCTGCCTCATAACAGTGTAGAGTGGGATAGGCTGCTTCATAATACTGTAGAGTGCGAGTGGCTGCCTCATAACAGTGTAGAGTGGGGAAGGCTGGCTCATAACAGTGTAGAGTGGGAGTGGCTGCCTCATAACAGTGTAGAGTGGGGGAGGCTGCCTCATAACAGTGTAGAGTGGGGGAGGTTGCCTCATAACAGTGTAGAGTGGAGGAGGCTGCCTCATAACAGTGTAGAGTGGGAGTGGATGCCTCATAACAGTGTAGAGTGGGGGAGGCTGCCTCATGACAGTGTAGAGTGGGGGAGGTTGCTTCATAACAGTGTAGAGTGGGAGTGGCTGCCTCATAACAGTGTAGAGTGGGGGAGGCTGCCTCATAACAGTGTAGAGTGGGGGAGGCTGCCTCATAACAGTGTAGAGTGGGGGAGGCTGCCTCATAACAGTGTAGAGTGGGGGAGGCTGCCTCATAACAGTGTAGAGTGGGAGAGGCTGCCTCATAACAGTGTAGAGTGGGGGAGGATGCCTCATAACAGTGTAGAGTAGGGGAGGCTGCCTCAGAATACAGTGTAGAGTGGGAGAGGCTGCCTCATAATACAGTGTAGAGTGGGAGAGGCGGCCTCATAACACAGTGCAGAGTGGGGGAGGCTGCCTCATAACAGTGCAGAGTGGGATAGACTGCCTCATAATACTGTAGAGTGCGAGTGGCTGCCTCATAACAGTGTAGAGTGGGGGAGGCTGCCTCATAACAGTGTAGAGTGGGGGAGGCTGCCTCATAACAGTGTAGAGTGGGGGAGGCTGCCTCATAACAAAGTAGAGTGGGAGAGGCTGCCTCATAACAGTGTAGAGTGGGGGAGGCTGCCTCATAATACAGTGTAGACTGGGAGAGGCTGCCTCATAACACAGTGTAGAGTGGGAGAGGCTGCCTCATAACAGTGTAGAGTGGGAGAGGCTGAATCATAACAGTGTAGAGTGGGAGTGGCTGCCTCATAACAGTGTAGAGTGGGAGTGGCTGCCTCATAACAGTGTACAGTGGGAGTGGCTGCCTCATAACAGTGTAGAGTGGGAGTGGCTGCCTCATAACAGTGTACAGTGGGGGAGGCTGCCTCATAACAGTGTACAGTGGGGGAAGCTGCCTCATAACAGTGTAGAGTGGGGGAGGCTGCCTCATAACAGTGTAGAGTGGGGGAGGCTGCCTCATAACAGTGTAGAGTGGGAGAGGCTGCCTCATAACGGTGTAGAGTGGGGGAGGCTGCCTCATAACAGTGTAGAGTAGGGGAGGCTGCCTCATAATACAGTGTAGAGTGGGAGAGGCTGCCTCATAAAACAGTGTAGAGTGGGGGAGGCTGCCTCATAACAGTGTAGAGTGGGATAGGCTGCTTCATAATACTGTAGAGTGGGAGAGGCTGCCTCATAACACAGTGCAGAGTGTGGGAGGCTGCCTCATAACAGTGTAGAGTGGGATAGACTGCCTCATAATACTATAGAGTGTGAGTGGCTGCCTCATAACAGTGTAGAGTGGGGGAGGCTGCCTCATAACAGTGTAGAGTGGGGGAGGCTGCCTCATAACAGTGTAGAGTGGGGGAGGCTGCCTCATAACAAAGTAGAGTGGGAGAGGCTGCCTCATAACAGTGTAGAGTGGGGGAGGCTGCCTCATAATACAGTGTAGACTGGGAGAGGCTGCCTCATAACACAGTGTAGAGTGGGAGAGGCTGCCTCATAACAGTGTAGAGTGGGAGAGGCTGCCTCATAAAAGTGTAGAGTGGGAGTGGCTGCCTCATAACAGTGTAGAGTGGGAGTGGCTCCCTCATAACAGTGTAGAGTGGGAGTGGCTGCCTCATAACAGTGTAGAGTGGGAGTGGCTGCCTCATAACAGTGTAGAGTGGGGGAGGCTGCCTCATAACAGTGTAGAGTGGGGGAGGCTGCCTTATAACAGTGTAGAGTGGGAAAGGCTGCCTCATAACAGTGTAGAGTGGGAGTGGCTGCCTCATAACAGTGTAGAGTGGGGGAGGCTGCCTCATAACAGTGTAGAGTAGGGGAGGCTGCCTTATAACAGTGTAGAGTGGGAAAGGCTGCCTCATAACAGTGTAGAGTGGGGGAGGCTGCCCCATAACAGTGTAGAGTGGGAGAGGCGGCCTCATAACAGTGTAGAGTGGGAGTGGCTGCCTCATCACAGTGTAGAGTGGGAGAGGCTGCCTCATAGCAGTGTAGAGTAGGAGTGGCTGCCTCATAACAGTGTAGTGTGGAAGAGGCTGCCTCATAATAGTGAAGAGTTGGAGTGGCTGCCTCATAACAGTGTAGAGTGGGGAGGCTGCCTCATAACAGTGTAGAGGGGGGGAGGAAGCCTCATAACAGTGTAGAGTGGGAGTGGCTGCCTCATAACAGTGTAGAGTGGGGGAGGCTGCCTCATAACAGTGTAGAGTGGGAGTGGCTGCCTCATAACAGTGTAGAGTGGGAGTGGCTGCCTCATAACAGTGTAGAGTGGAGGAGGATGCCTGATAACAGTGTAGAGTGGAGGAGGCTGCCTCATAATACAGTGTAGACTGGGAGAGGCTGCCTCATAACACAGTGTAGAGTGGGGGAGGCTGCCTCATAACAGTGTTGAGTGGGAGAAGCTGCCTCATAACAGTGTAGAGTGGGAGTGGCTGTCTCATAACAGAGTTGAGTGGGAGAGGCTGCCTCATAACAGTGTAGAGTGGGGGAGGCTGCCTCATAACAGTGTAGAGTGGGGGTGGCTGCCTCATAACAGTGTAGAGTGGGGGAGGCTGCCTCATAACAGTGTAGAGTGGGAGTGGATGCCTCATAACAGTGTAGTGTGGGGGAGGCTGCCTCATAACAGTGTAGAGTGGGGGAGGCTGCCTCATAATACAGTGTAGACTGGGAGAGGCTGCCTCATAACACAGTGTAGAGTGGGGGAGGCTGCCTCATAACAGTGTTGAGTGGGAGAAGCTGCCTCATAACAGTGTAGAGTGGGAGTGGCTGTCTCATAACAGAGTTGAGTGGGAGAGGCTGCCTCATAACAGTGTAGAGTGGGGGGAGGCTGCCTCATGACAGTGTAGAGTGGGAGATGCTGCCTCATAACAGTGTAGAGTGGGAGTGGCTGCCTCATAACAGTGTAGAGTGGGAGTGGCTGCCTCATAACAGTGTAGAGTGGGAGAGGCTGCCTCATAACAGTGTAGAGTGGGAGAGGCTGCCTCATAACAGTGTAGATTGGGAGTGGCTGCCTCATAACAGTGTAGAGTGGGAGAGGCTGCCTCATAACAGTGTAGAGTTGGAGTGGCTGCCTCATAACAGTATAGAGTGGGGGAAGGCTGCCTCATAACAGTGTAGAATGGGAGTAGCTGCCTCATAACAGTGTAGAGTGGAGGAGGCTGCCTCATAACAGTGTAGAGTGGGGGAGGCTGCCTCATAACAGTGTAGAGTGGGGGAGGCTGCCTCACAACAGTGTAGAGTGGGGGAGGCTGCCTCATAACAGTGTAGAGTGGGAGTGGCTGCCTCATAACAGTGTAGAGTGGGGGAGGCTGCCTCATAACAGTGTAGAGTGGGGGAGGCTGCCTCATAACAGTGTAGAGTGGGGGAGGCTGCCTCATAACAGTGTAGAGTGGGGGAGGCTGCCTCATAACAGTGTAGAGTGGGGGAGGCTGCCTCATAACAGTGTAGAGTGGGGGAGGCTGCCGCATAACTGTGTAGAGTAGGAGAGGCTGCCTCATAACAGTGTAGAGTGGGAGTGGCTGCCTCATAACAGTGTAGAGTGGGGGAGGCTGCCTCATAACAGTGTAGAGTTGGAGTGGCTGCGTCATAACAGTATAGAGTGGGGGAAGGCTGCCTCATAACAGTGTAGAATGGGAGTAGCTGCCTCATAACAGTGTAGAGTGGAGGAGGCTGCCTCATAACAGTGTATAGTGGGGGAGGCTGCCTCATAACAGTGTAGAGTGGGGGAGGCTGCCTCACAACAGTGTAGAGTGGGGGAGGCTGCCTATAACAGTGTAGAGTGGGGGAGGCTGCCTCATGACAGTGTAGAGAGGGGGAGGTTGCCTCATAACAGTGTAGAGTGGGAGTGGCTGCCTCATAACAGTGTAGAGTGGGGGAGGCTGCCTCATAACAGTGTAGAGTGGGGGAGGCTGCCTCATAACAGTGTAGAGTGGGAGTGGCTGCCTCATAACAGTGTAGAGTGGGGGAGGCTGCCTCATAACAGTGTAGAGTGGGGGAGGCTGCCTAATAACAGTGTAGAGTGGGAGTGGCTGCCTCATAACAGTGTAGTGTGGGGGAGGCTGCCTCATAACAGTGTAGAGTGGGGGGAGGCTGCCTCATGACAGTGTAGAGTGGGAGAGGCTGCCTCATAACAGTGTACAGTGGGAGTGGCTGCCTCATAACAGTGTAGAGTGGGGGTGGCTGCCTCATAACAGTGTAGAGTGGGAGATGCTGCCTCATAACAGTGTAGAGTGGGAGAGGCTGCATCATAACAGTGTAGATTGGGAGTGGCTGCCTCATAACAGTGTAGAGTGGGAGAGGCTGCATCATAACAGTGTAGAGTGGGAGTGGCTGCCTCATAACAGTGTAGAGTGGGGGAGGCTGCCTCATAACAGTGTAGAGTGGGAGTGGCTGCCTCATAACAGTGTAGAGTGGGGGAGGCTGCCTCATAACAGTGTAGAGTGGGGGAGGCTGCCTCATAACAGTGTAGAGTTGGGGAGGCTGCCTCATAACAGTGTAGAGTGGGGGAGGCTGCCTCATAACAGTGTAGAGTGGGCGTGGCTGCATCATAACAGTCTAGAGTGGGGCAGGCTGCCTCCTAACAGTGTACAGTGGGGGAGGCTGCCTCATAACAGTGTAGAGTGGGGGAAGCTGCCTCATAACAGTGTAGAGTGAGGGAGGCTGCCTCATAACAGTGTAGATTGGGAGAGGCTGCCTCATAACAGTGTAGAGTGGCAGTGGCTGCCTCATAACAGTGAAGAGTGGGGGAGACTGCCTCATAACAGTGTAGAGTGGGAGTGGCTGCCTCATAACAGTGTAGATTAGGGGAGGCTGCCTCATAACAGTGTAGAGTGGGGGAGGTTGCCTCATAACAGTGTAGAGTGGGAGTGGCTGCCTCATAACCGACTAGAGTGGGGGAGGCTGCCTCATAACAGTGTAGAGTGGGAGAGGCTGCCTCATAACAGTGTAGAGTGGGAGTGGCTGCCTCATAACAGTGTAGAGGGGGGAGGCTGCCTCATAACAGTGTAGAGTGGGGGAGGCTGCCTCATAACAGTGTAGAGTGGGAGTGGCTGCCTCATAACAGTGTAGAGTGGAGGAGGCTGCCTCATAACAGTGTAGAGTGGGGGAGGCTGCCTCATAACAGTGTAGAGTGGGGGAGGCTGCCTCATAACAGTGTAGAGTGGGGGAGGCTGCCTCATAACAGTGTAGAGTGGGGGAGGCTGCCGCATAACAGTGTAGAGTAGGAGAGGCTGCCTCATAACAGTGTAGAGTGGGAGTGGCTGCCTCATAACAGTGTAGAGTGGGGGAGGCTGCCTCATAACAGTGTAGAGTAGGAGTGGCTGCCTCATAACAGTGTAGAGTGGGGGAGGCTGCCTCATAACAGTGTAGAGTAGGAGTGGCTGCCTCATAACAGTGTAGAGTGGGGGAGGCTGCCTCATGACAGTGTAGAGAGGGGGAGGTTGCCTCATAACAGTGTAGAGTGGGAGAGGCTGCATCATAACAGTGTAGATTGGGAGTGGCTGCCTCATAACAGTGTAGAGTGGGAGAGGCTGCATCATAACAGTGTAGAGTGGGAGTGGCTGCCTCATAACAGTGTAGAGTGGGGGAGGCTGCCTCATAACAGTGTAGAGTGGGAGTGGCTGCCTCATAACAGTGTAGAGTGGGAGAGGCTGCATCATAACAGTGTAGATTGGGAGTGCCTGCCTCATAACAGTGTAGAGTGGGAGAGGCTGCATCATAACTGTGTAGAGTGGGAGTGGCTGCCTCATAACAGTGTAGAGTGGGGGAGGCTGCCTCATAACAGTGTAGAGTGGGAGTGGCTGCCTCATAACAGTGTAGAGTGGGGGAGGCTGCCTCATAACAGTGTAGAGTGGGGGAGGCTGCCTCATAACAGTGTAGAGTTGGGGAGGCTGCCTCATAACAGTGTAGACTGGGGGAGGCTGCCTCATAACAGTGTAGAGTGGGCGTGGCTGCATCATAACAGTCTAGAGTGGGGCAGGCTGCCTCCTAACAGTGTACAGTGGGGGAGGCTGCCTCATAACAGTGTAGAGTGGGGGAGGCTGCCTCATAACAGTGTAGAGTGAGGGAGGCTGCCTCATAACAGTGTAGATTGGGAGAGGCTGCCTCATAACAGTGTAGAGTGGCAGTGGCTGCCTCATAACAGTGAAGAGTGGGGGAGACTGCCTCATAACAGTGTAGAGTGGGAGTGGCTGCCTCATAATAGTGTAGATTAGGGGAGGCTGCCTCATAACAGTGTAGAGTGGGGGAGGTTGCCTCATAACAGTGTAGAGTGGGAGTGGCTGCCTCATAACCGACTAGAGTGGGGGAGGCTGCCTCATAACAGTGTAGAGTGGGAGAGGCTGCCTCATAACAGTGTAGAGTGGGAGTGGCTGCCTCATAACAGTGTAGAGGGGGGAGGCTGCCTCATAACAGTGTAGAGTGGGGGAGGCTGCCTCATAACAGTGTAGAGTGGGAGTGGCTGCCTCATAACAGTGTAGAGTTTAGGAGGCTGCCTCATAACAGTGTAGAGTGGGGGAGGCTGCCTCATAACAGTGTAGAGTGGGAGAGGCTGCCTCATAACAGTGTAGAGTGGGGGAGGCTGCCTCATAACAGTGTACAGTGGGTAAGGCTGCCGCATAACAGTGTAGAGTAGGAGAGGCTGCCTCATAACAGTGTAGAGTGGGAGTGGCTGCCTCATAACAGTGTAGAGTGGGGGAGGCTGCCTCATAACAGTGTAGAGTAGGAGTGGCTGCCTCATAACAGTGCAGAGTGGGGGAGGCTGCCTCATGACAGTGTAGAGAGGGGGAGGTTGCCTCATAACAGTGTAGAGTGGGAGTGGCTGCCTCATAACAGTGTAGAGTGGGGGAGGCTGCCTCATAACAGTGTAGAGTGGGGGAGGCTGCCTCATAACAGTGTAGAGTGGGAGTGGCTGCCTCATAACAGTGTAGAGTGGGGGAGGCTGCCTCATAACAGTGTAGAGTGGGGGAGGCTGCCTAATAACAGTGTAGAGTGGGAGTGGCTGCCTCATAACAGTGTAGAGTAGAGGAGGCTGCCTCATACCAGTGTAGAGTGGGGGAGGCTGCCTCAAACAGTGTAGAGTGGGGGAGGCTGCCTCATAACAGTGTAGAGTGGGGGAGGCTGCCTCATAACAGTGTAGAGTGGGAGTGGCTGCCTCATAACAGAGTTGAATGGAAGAGGCTGCTTCATAATACTGTAGAGTGCGAGTGGCTGCCTCATAACAGTGTAGAGTGGGGGAAGCTGCCTCATAACAGTGTAGAGTGGGGGAGGCTGCCTCATAACAGTGTAGAGTGGGGGAGGCTGCCTCATAACAGTGTAGAGTGGGAGTGGCTGCCTCATAACAGTGTAGAGTGGGGGAGGCTGCCTCATAACAGTGTAGAGTGGGAGTGGCTGCCTCATAACAGTGTAGAGTGGGGGAGGCTGCCTCATAACAGTGTAGAGTGGGGGAGGCTGCCTCATAACAGTGTAGAGTGGGGGAGGCTGCCTCATAACAGTGTAGAGTGGGGGAGGCTGCCGCATAACAGTGTAGAGTAGGAGAGGCTGCCTCATAACAGTGTAGAGTGGGAGTGGCTGCCTCATAACAGTGTAGAGTGGGGGAGGCTGCCTCATAACAGTGTAGAGTTGGAGTGGCTGCGTCATAACAGTATAGAGTGGGGGAAGGCTGCCTCATAACAGTGTAGAATGGGAGTAGCTGCCTCATAACAGTGTAGAGTGGAGGAGGCTGCCTCATAACAGTGTAGAGGGGGGAGGCTGCCTCATAACAGTGTAGAGTGGGGGAGGCTGCCTCACAACAGTGTAGAGTGGGGGAGGCTGCCTCATAACAGTGTAGAGTGGGGGAGGCTGCCTCATGACAGTGTAGAGAGGGGGAGGTTGCCTCATAACAGTGTAGAGTGGGAGTGGCTGCCTCATAACAGTGTAGAGTGGGGGAGGCTGCCTCATAACAGTGTAGAGTGGGGGAGGCTGCCTCATAACAGTGTAGAGTGGGAGTGGCTGCCTCATAACAGTGTAGAGTGGGGGAGGCTGCCTCATAACAGTGTAGAGTGGGGGAGGCTGCCTAATAACAGTGTAGAGTTGGAGTGGCTGCCTCATAACAGTGTAGATTAGAGGAGGCTGCCTCATACCAGTGTAGAGTGGGGGAGGCTGCCTCAAACAGTGTAGAGTGGGGGAGGCTGCCTCATAACAGTGTAGAGTGGGGGAGGCTGCCTCATAACAGTGTAGAGTGGGAGTGGCTGCCTCATAACAGAGTTGAGTGGAAGAGGCTGCTTCATAATACTGTAGAGTGCGAGTGGCTGCCTCATAACAGTGTAGAGTGGGGGTAGCTGCCTTATAACAGTGTAGAGTGGGGGAGGCTGCCTCATAACAGTGTAGAGTGGGGGAGGCTGCCTCATAACAGTGTAGAGTGGGAGTGGCTGCCTCATAACAGTGTAGAGTGGGGGAGGCTGCCTCATAACAGTGTAGAGTGGGGGAGGCTGCCTCATAACAGTGTAGAGTAGAGGAGGCTGCCTCATACCAGTGTAGAGTGGGGGTGGCTGCCTCAAACAGTGTAGAGAGGGGGAGGCTGCCTCATAACAGTGTAGAGTGGGGGAGGCTGCCTCATAACAGTGTAGAGTGGGGGAGGCTGCCTTATAACAGTGTAGAGTGGGGGAGGCTGCCTCATAACAGTGTAGAGTGGGGGAGGCTGCCTAATAACAGTGTAGAGTGGGAGTGGCTGCCTCATAACAGTGTAGTGTGGGGTAGGCTGCCTCATAACAGTGTAGAGTGGGGGGAGGCTGCCTCATGACAGTGTAGAGTGGGAAAGGCTGCCTCATAACAGTGTAGAGTGGGAGTGGCTGCCTCATAACAGTGTAGAGTGGGGGTGGCTGCCTCATAACAGTGTAGAGTGGGAGATGCTGCCTCATAACAGTGTAGAGTGGGAGAGGCTGCATCATAACAGTGTAGATTGGGAGTGGCTGCCTCATAACAGTGTAGAGTGGGAGAGGCTGCATCATAACAGTGTAGAGTGGGAGTGGCTGCCTCATAACAGTGTAGAGTGGGGGAGGCTGCCTCATAACAGTGTAGAGTGGGGGAGGCTGCCTCATAACAGTGTAGAGTTGGAGTGGCTGCGTCATAACAGTATAGAGTGGGGGAAGGCTGCCTCATAACAGTGTAGAATGGGAGTAGCTGCCTCATAACAGTGTAGAGTGGAGGAGGCTGCCTCATAACAGTGTAGAGGGGGGAGGCTGCCTCATAACAGTGTAGAGTGGGGGAGGCTGCCTCACAACAGTGTAGAGTGGGGGAGGCTGCCTCATAACAGTGTAGAGTGGGGGTGGCTGCCTCATAACAGTGTAGAGTGGGAGATGCTGCCTCATAACAGTGTAGAGTGGGAGAGGCTGCATCATAACAGTGTAGATTGGGAGTGGCTGCCTCATAACAGTGTAGAGTGGGGGAGGCTGCCGCATAACAGTGTAGAGTAGGAGAGGCTGCCTCATAACAGTGTAGAGTGGGAGTGGCTGCCTCATAACAGTGTAGAGTGGGGGAGGCTGCCTCATAACAGTGTAGAGTTGGAGTGGCTGCGTCATAACAGTATAGAGTGGGGGAAGGCTGCCTCATAACAGTGTAGAATGGGAGTAGCTGCCTCATAACAGTGTAGAGTGGAGGAGGCTGCCTCATAACAGTGTAGAGGGGGGAGGCTGCCTCATAACAGTGTAGAGTGGGGAAGGCTGCCTCACAACAGTGTAGAGTGGGGGAGGCTGCCTCATAACAGTGTAGAGTGGGGGAGGCTACCTCATGACAGTGTAGAGAGGGGGAGGTTGCCTCATAACAGTGTAGAGTGGGAGTGGCTGCCTCATAACAGTGTAGAGTGGGGGAGGCTGCCTCATAACAGTGTAGAGTGGGGGAGGCTGCCTCATAACAGTGTAGAGTGGGAGTGGCTGCCTCATAACAGTGTAGAGTGGGGGAGGCTGCCTCATAACAGTGTAGAGTGGGGGAGGCTGCCTAATAACAGTGTAGAGTTGGAGTGGCTGCCTCATAACAGTGTAGATTAGAGGAGGCTGCCTCATACCAGTGTAGAGTGGGGGAGGCTGCCTCAAACAGTGTAGAGTGGGGGAGGCTGCCTCATAACAGTGTAGAGTGGGGGAGGCTGCCTCATAACAGTGTAGAGTGGGAGTGGCTGCCTCATAACAGAGTTGAGTGGAAGAGGCTGCTTCATAATACTGTAGAGTGCGAGTGGCTGCCTCATAACAGTGTAGAGTGGGGGTAGCTGCCTTATAACAGTGTAGAGTGGGGGAGGCTGCCTCATAACAGTGTAGAGTGGGGGAGGCTGCCTCATAACAGTGTAGAGTGGGAGTGGCTGCCTCATAACAGTGTAGAGTGGGGGAGGCTGCCTCATAACAGTGTAGAGTGGGGGAGGCTGCCTCATAACAGTGTAGAGTAGAGGAGGCTGCCTCATACCAGTGTAGAGTGGGGGTGGCTGCCTCAAACAGTGTAGAGAGGGGGAGGCTGCCTCATAACAGTGTAGAGTGGGGGAGGCTGCCTCATAACAGTGTAGAGTGGGGGAGGCTGCCTTATAACAGTGTAGAGTGGGGGAGGCTGCCTCATAACAGTGTAGAGTGGGGGAGGCTGCCTAATAACAGTGTAGAGTGGGAGTGGCTGCCTCATAACAGTGTAGTGTGGGGTAGGCTGCCTCATAACAGTGTAGAGTGGGGGGAGGCTGCCTCATGACAGTGTAGAGTGGGAAAGGCTGCCTCATAACAGTGTAGAGTGGGGGTGGCTGCCTCATACCAGTGTAGAGTGGGAGATGCTGCCTCATAACAGTGTAGAGTGGGAGAGGCTGCATCATAACAGTGTAGATTGGGAGTGGCTGCCTCATAACAGTGTAGAGTGGGAGAGGCTGCATCATAACAGTGTAGAGTGGGAGTGGCTGCCTCATAACAGTGTAGAGTGGGGGAGGCTGCCTCATAACAGTGTAGAGTGGGAGTGGCTGCCTCATAACAGTGTAGAGTGGGGGAGGCTGCCTCATAACAGTGTAGAGTGGGGGAGGCTGCCTCATAACAGTGTAGAGTTGGGGAGGCTGCCTCATAACAGTGTAGAGTGGGGGAGGCTGCCTCATAACAGTGTAGAGTGGGCGTGGCTGCATCATAACAGTCTAGAGTGGGGCAGGCTGCCTCCTAACAATGTACAGTGGGGGAGGCTGCCTCATAACAGTGTAGAGTGGGGGAAGCTGCCTCATAACAGTGTAGAGTGAGGGAGGCTGCCTCATAACAGTGTAGATTGGGAGAGGCTGCCTCATAACAGTGTAGAGTGGCAATGGCTGCCATATAACAGTGAAGAGTGGGGGAGACTGCCTCATAACAGTGTAGAGTGGGAGTGGCTGCCTCATAACAGTGTAGATTAGGGGAGGCTGCCTCATAACAGTGTAGAGTGGGGGAGGTTGCCTCATAACAGTGTAGAGTGGGAGTGGCTGCCTCATAACCGACTAGAGTGGGGGAGGCTGCCTCATAACAGTGTAGAGTGGGAGAGGCTGCCTCATAACAGTGTAGTGTGGGGGAGGCTGCCTCATAACAGTGTAGAGTGGGGGGAGGCTGCCTCATGACAGTGTAGAGTAGAGGAGGCTGCCTCATACCAGTGTAGAGTGGGGGTGGCTGCCTCAAACAGTGTAGAGTGGGGGAGGCTGCCTCATAACAGTGTAGAGTGGGGGAGGCTGCCTCATAACAGTGTAGAGTGGGGGAGGCTGCCTTATAACAGTGTAGAGTGGGGGAGGCTGCCTCATAACAGTGTAGAGTGGGGGAGGCTGCCTAATAACAGTGTTGAGTGGGAGTGGCTGCCTCATAACAGTGTAGTGTGGGGGAGGCTGCCTCATAACAGTGTAGAGTGGGGGGAGGCTGCCTCATGACAGTGTAGAGTGGGAAAGGCTGCCTCATAACAGTGTAGAGTGGGAGTGGCTGCCTCATAACAGTGTAGAGTGGGGGTGGCTGCCTCATAACAGTGTAGAGTGGGAGATGCTGCCTCATAACAGTGTAGAGTGGGAGAGGCTGCATCATAACAGTGTAGATTGGGAGTGGCTGCCTCATAACAGTGTAGAGTGGGAGAGGCTGCATCATAACAATGTAGAGTGGGAGTGGCTGCCTCATAACAGTGTAGAGTGGGGGAGGCTGCCTCATAACAGTGTAGAGTGGGAGTGGCTGCCTCATAACAGTGTAGAGTGGGGGAGGCTGCCTCATAACAGTGTAGAGTGGGGGAGGCTGCCTCATAACAGTGTAGAGTTGGGGAGGCTGCCTCATAACAGTGTAGAGTGGGGGAGGCTGCCTCATAACAGTGTAGAGTGGGCGTGGCTGCATCATAACAGTCTAGAGTGGGGCAGGCTGCCTCCTAACAGTGTACAGTGGGGGAGGCTGCCTCATAACAGTGTAGAGTGGGGGAAGCTGCCTCATAACAGTGTAGAGTGAGGGAGGCTGCCTCATAACAGTGTAGATTGGGAGAGGCTGCCTCATAACAGTGTAGAGTGGCAGTGGCTGCCATATAACAGTGAAGAGTGGGGGAGACTGCCTCATAACAGTGTAGAGTGGGAGTGGCTGCCTCATAACAGTGTAGATTAGGGGAGGCTGCCTCATAACAGTGTAGAGTGGGGGAGGTTGCCTCATAACAGTGTAGAGTGGGAGTGGCTGCCTCATAACCGACTAGAGTGGGGGAGGCTGCCTCATAACAGTGTAGAGTGGGAGAGGCTGCCTCATAACAGTGTAGTGTGGGGGAGGCTGCCTCATAACAGTGTAGAGTGGGGGGAGGCTGCCTCATGACAGTGTAGAGTGGGAAAGGCTGCCTCATAACAGTGTAGAGTGGGAGTGGCTGCCTCATAACAGTGTAGAGTGGGGGTGGCTGCCTCATAACAGTGTAGAGTGGGAGATGCTGCCTCATAACAGTGTAGAGTGGGAGAGGCTGCATCATAACAGTGTAGATTGGGAGTGGCTGCCTCATAACAGTGTAGAGTGGGAGAGGCTGCATCATAACAGTGTAGAGTGGGAGTGGCTGCCTCATAACAGTGTAGAGTGGGGGAGGCTGCCTCATAACAGTGTAGAGTGGGAGTGGCTGCCTCATAACAGTGTAGAGTGGGGGAGGCTGCCTCATAACAGTGTAGAGTGGGGGAGGCTGCCTCATAACAGTGTAGAGTTGGGGAGGCTGCCTCATAACAGTGTAGAGTGGGGGAGGCTGCCTCATAACAGTGTAGAGTGGGCGTGGCTGCATCATAACAGTCTAGAGTGGGGCAGGCTGCCTCCTAACAGTGTACAGTGGGGGAGGCTGCCTCATAACAGTGTAGAGTGGGGGAAGCTGCCTCATAACAGTGTAGAGTGAGGGAGGCTGCCTCATAACAGTGTAGATTGGGAGAGGCTGCCTCATAACAGTGTAGAGTGGCAGTGGCTGCCATATAACAGTGAAGAGTGGGGGAGACTGCCTCATAACAGTGTAGAGTGGGAGTGGCTGCCTCATAACAGTGTAGATTAGGGGAGGCTGCCTCATAACAGTGTAGAGTGGGGGAGGTTGCCTCATAACAGTGTAGAGTGGGAGTGGCTGCCTCATAACCGACTAGAGTGGGGGAGGCTGCCTCATAACAGTGTAGAGTGGGAGAGGCTGCCTCATAACAGTGTAGTGTGGGGGAGGCTGCCTCATAACAGTGTAGAGTGGGGGGAGGCTGCCTCATGACAGTGTAGAGTGGGAAAGGCTGCCTCATAACAGTGTAGAGTGGGAGTGGCTGCCTCATAACAGTGTAGAGTGGGGGTGGCTGCCTCATAACAGTGTAGAGTGGGAGATGCTGCCTCATAACAGTGTAGAGTGGGAGAGGCTGCATCATAACAGTGTAGAGTGGGAGTGGCTGCCTCGTAACAGTGTAGAGTGGGGGAGGCTGCCTCATAACAGTGTAGAGTGGGAGTGGCTGCCTCATAACAGTGTAGAGTGGGGGAGGCTGCCTCATAACAGTGTAGAGTGGGGGAGGCTGCCTCATAACAGTGTAGAGTTGGGGAGGCTGCCTCATAACAGTGTAGAGTGGGGGAGGCTGCCTCATAACAGTGTAGAGTGGGCGTGGCTGCATCATAACAGTCTAGAGTGGGGCAGGCTGCCTCCTAACAGTGTACAGTGGGGGAGGCTGCCTCATAACAGTGTAGAGTGGGGGAAGCTGCCTCATAACAGTGTAGAGTGAGGGAGGCTGCCTCATAACAGTGTAGATTGGGAGAGGCTGCCTCATAACAGTGTAGAGTGGCAGTGGCTGCCATATAACAGTGAAGAGTGGGGGAGACTGCCTCATAACAGTGTAGAGTGGGAGTGGCTGCCTCATAACAGTGTAGATTAGGGGAGGCTGCCTCATAACAGTGTAGAGTGGGGGAGGTTGCCTCATAACAGTGTAGAGTGGGAGTGGCTGCCTCATAACCGACTAGAGTGGGGGAGGCTGCCTCATAACAGTGTAGAGTGGGAGAGGCTGCCTCATAACAGTGTAGAGTGGGAGTGGCTGCCTCATAACAGTGTTGAGGGGGGAGGCTGCCTCATAACAGTGTAGAGTGGGGGAGGCTGCCTCATAACAGTGTAGAGTGGGAGTGGCTGCCTCATAACAGTGTAGAGTGGAGGAGGCTGCCTCATAACAGTGTAGAGTGGGAGTGGCTGCCTCATAACAGTGTAGAGTGGGGGAGGCTGCCTCATAACAGTGTAGAGTGGGGGAGGCTGCCTAATAACAGTGTAGAGTTGGAGTGGCTGCCTCATAACAGTGTAGATTAGAGGAGGCTGCCTCATACCAGTGTAGAGTGGGGGAGGCTGCCTCAAACAGTGTAGAGTGGGGGAGGCTGCCTCATAACAGTGTAGAGTGGGGGAGGCTGCCTCATAACAGTGTAGAGTGGGAGTGGCTGCCTCATAACAGAGTTGAGTGGAAGAGGCTGCTTCATAATACTGTAGAGTGCGAGTGGCTGCCTCATAACAGTGTAGAGTGGGGGTAGCTGCCTTATAACAGTGTAGAGTGGGGGAGGCTGCCTCATAACAGTGTAGAGTGGGGGAGGCTGCCTCATAACAGTGTAGAGTGGGAGTGGCTGCCTCATAACAGTGTAGAGTGGGGGAGGCTGCCTCATAACAGTGTAGAGTGGGGGAGGCTGCCTCATAACAGTGTAGAGTAGAGGAGGCTGCCTCATACCAGTGTAGAGTGGGGGTGGCTGCCTCAAACAGTGTAGAGAGGGGGAGGCTGCCTCATAACAGTGTAGAGTGGGGGAGGCTGCCTCATAACAGTGTAGAGTGGGGGAGGCTGCCTTATAACAGTGTAGAGTGGGGGAGGCTGCCTCATAACAGTGTAGAGTGGGGGAGGCTGCCTAATAACAGTGTAGAGTGGGAGTGGCTGCCTCATAACAGTGTAGTGTGGGGTAGGCTGCCTCATAACAGTGTAGAGTGGGGGGAGGCTGCCTCATGACAGTGTAGAGTGGGAAAGGCTGCCTCATAACAGTGTAGAGTGGGAGTGGCTGCCTCATAACAGTGTAGAGTGGGGGTGGCTGCCTCATACCAGTGTAGAGTGGGAGATGCTGCCTCATAACAGTGTAGAGTGGGAGAGGCTGCATCATAACAGTGTAGATTGGGAGTGGCTGCCTCATAACAGTGTAGAGTGGGAGAGGCTGCATCATAACAGTGTAGAGTGGGAGTGGCTGCCTCATAACAGTGTAGAGTGGGGGAGGCTGCCTCATAACAGTGTAGAGTGGGAGTGGCTGCCTCATAACAGTGTAGAGTGGGGGAGGCTGCCTCATAACAGTGTAGAGTGGGGGAGGCTGCCTCATAACAGTGTAGAGTTGGGGAGGCTGCCTCATAACAGTGTAGAGTGGGGGAGGCTGCCTCATAACAGTGTAGAGTGGGCGTGGCTGCATCATAACAGTCTAGAGTGGGGCAGGCTGCCTCCTAACAATGTACAGTGGGGGAGGCTGCCTCATAACAGTGTAGAGTGGGGGAAGCTGCCTCATAACAGTGTAGAGTGAGGGAGGCTGCCTCATAACAGTGTAGATTGGGAGAGGCTGCCTCATAACAGTGTAGAGTGGCAATGGCTGCCATATAACAGTGAAGAGTGGGGGAGACTGCCTCATAACAGTGTAGAGTGGGAGTGGCTGCCTCATAACAGTGTAGATTAGGGGAGGCTGCCTCATAACAGTGTAGAGTGGGGGAGGTTGCCTCATAACAGTGTAGAGTGGGAGTGGCTGCCTCATAACCGACTAGAGTGGGGGAGGCTGCCTCATAACAGTGTAGAGTGGGAGAGGCTGCCTCATAACAGTGTAGTGTGGGGGAGGCTGCCTCATAACAGTGTAGAGTGGGGGGAGGCTGCCTCATGACAGTGTAGAGTAGAGGAGGCTGCCTCATACCAGTGTAGAGTGGGGGTGGCTGCCTCAAACAGTGTAGAGTGGGGGAGGCTGCCTCATAACAGTGTAGAGTGGGGGAGGCTGCCTCATAACAGTGTAGAGTGGGGGAGGCTGCCTTATAACAGTGTAGAGTGGGGGAGGCTGCCTCATAACAGTGTAGAGTGGGGGAGGCTGCCTAATAACAGTGTTGAGTGGGAGTGGCTGCCTCATAACAGTGTAGTGTGGGGGAGGCTGCCTCATAACAGTGTAGAGTGGGGGGAGGCTGCCTCATGACAGTGTAGAGTGGGAAAGGCTGCCTCATATCAGTGTAGAGTGGGAGTGGCTGCCTCATAACAGTGTAGAGTGGGGGTGGCTGCCTCATAACAGTGTAGAGTGGGAGATGCTGCCTCATAACAGTGTAGAGTGGGAGAGGCTGCATCATAACAGTGTAGATTGGGAGTGGCTGCCTCATAACAGTGTAGAGTGGGAGAGGCTGCATCATAACAGTGTAGAGTGGGAGTGGCTGCCTCATAACAGTGTAGAGTGGGGGAGGCTGCCTCATAACAGTGTAGAGTGGGAGTGGCTGCCTCATAACAGTGTAGAGTGGGGGAGGCTGCCTCATAACAGTGTAGAGTGGGGGAGGCTGCCTCATAACAGTGTAGAGTTGGGGAGGCTGCCTCATAACAGTGTAGAGTGGGGGAGGCTGCCTCATAACAGTGTAGAGTGGGCGTGGCTGCATCATAACAGTCTAGAGTGGGGCAGGCTGCCTCCTAACAGTGTACAGTGGGGGAGGCTGCCTCATAACAGTGTAGAGTGGGGGAAGCTGCCTCATAACAGTGTAGAGTGAGGGAGGCTGCCTCATAACAGTGTAGATTGGGAGAGGCTGCCTCATAACAGTGTAGAGTGGCAGTGGCTGCCATATAACAGTGAAGAGTGGGGGAGACTGCCTCATAACAGTGTAGAGTGGGAGTGGCTGCCTCATAACAGTGTAGATTAGGGGAGGCTGCCTCATAACAGTGTAGAGTGGGGGAGGTTGCCTCATAACAGTGTAGAGTGGGAGTGGCTGCCTCATAACCGACTAGAGTGGGGGAGGCTGCCTCATAACAGTGTAGAGTGGGAGAGGCTGCCTCATAACAGTGTAGTGTGGGGGAGGCTGCCTCATAACAGTGTAGAGTGGGGGGAGGCTGCCTCATGACAGTGTAGAGTGGGAAAGGCTGCCTCATAACAGTGTAGAGTGGGAGTGGCTGCCTCATAACAGTGTAGAGTGGGGGTGGCTGCCTCATAACAGTGTAGAGTGGGAGATGCTGCCTCATAACAGTGTAGAGTGGGAGAGGCTGCATCATAACAGTGTAGATTGGGAGTGGCTGCCTCATAACAGTGTAGAGTGGGAGAGGCTGCATCATAACAGTGTAGAGTGGGAGTGGCTGCCTCATAACAGTGTAGAGTGGGGGAGGCTGCCTCATAACAGTGTAGAGTGGGAGTGGCTGCCTCATAACAGTGTAGAGTGGGGGAGGCTGCCTCATAACAGTGTAGAGTGGGGGAGGCTGCCTCATAACAGTGTAGAGTTGGGGAGGCTGCCTCATAACAGTGTAGAGTGGGGGAGGCTGCCTCATAACAGTGTAGAGTGGGCGTGGCTGCATCATAACAGTCTAGAGTGGGGCAGGCTGCCTCCTAACAGTGTACAGTGGGGGAGGCTGCCTCATAACAGTGTAGAGTGGGGGAAGCTGCCTCATAACAGTGTAGAGTGAGGGAGGCTGCCTCATAACAGTGTAGATTGGGAGAGGCTGCCTCATAACAGTGTAGAGTGGCAGTGGCTGCCATATAACAGTGAAGAGTGGGGGAGACTGCCTCATAACAGTGTAGAGTGGGAGTGGCTGCCTCATAACAGTGTAGATTAGGGGAGGCTGCCTCATAACAGTGTAGAGTGGGGGAGGTTGCCTCATAACAGTGTAGAGTGGGAGTGGCTGCCTCATAACCGACTAGAGTGGGGGAGGCTGCCTCATAACAGTGTAGAGTGGGAGAGGCTGCCTCATAACAGTGTAGTGTGGGGGAGGCTGCCTCATAACAGTGTAGAGTGGGGGGAGGCTGCCTCATGACAGTGTAGAGTGGGAAAGGCTGCCTCATAACAGTGTAGAGTGGGAGTGGCTGCCTCATAACAGTGTAGAGTGGGGGTGGCTGCCTCATAACAGTGTAGAGTGGGAGATGCTGCCTCATAACAGTGTAGAGTGGGAGAGGCTGCATCATAACAGTGTAGAGTGGGAGTGGCTGCCTCGTAACAGTGTAGAGTGGGGGAGGCTGCCTCATAACAGTGTAGAGTGGGAGTGGCTGCCTCATAACAGTGTAGAGTGGGGGAGGCTGCCTCATAACAGTGTAGAGTGGGGGAGGCTGCCTCATAACAGTGTAGAGTTGGGGAGGCTGCCTCATAACAGTGTAGAGTGGGGGAGGCTGCCTCATAACAGTGTAGAGTGGGCGTGGCTGCATCATAACAGTCTAGAGTGGGGCAGGCTGCCTCCTAACAGTGTACAGTGGGGGAGGCTGCCTCATAACAGTGTAGAGTGGGGGAAGCTGCCTCATAACAGTGTAGAGTGAGGGAGGCTGCCTCATAACAGTGTAGATTGGGAGAGGCTGCCTCATAACAGTGTAGAGTGGCAGTGGCTGCCATATAACAGTGAAGAGTGGGGGAGACTGCCTCATAACAGTGTAGAGTGGGAGTGGCTGCCTCATAACAGTGTAGATTAGGGGAGGCTGCCTCATAACAGTGTAGAGTGGGGGAGGTTGCCTCATAACAGTGTAGAGTGGGAGTGGCTGCCTCATAACCGACTGGAGTGGGGGAGGCTGCCTCATAACAGTGTAGAGTGGGAGAGGCTGCCTCATAACAGTGTAGAGTGGGAGTGGCTGCCTCATAACAGTGTAGAGGGGGGAGGCTGCCTCATAACAGTGTAGAGTGGGGGAGGCTGCCTCATAACAGTGTAGAGTGGGAGTGGCTGCCTCATAACAGTGTAGAGTGGAGGAGGCTGCCTCATAACAGTGTAGAGTGGGGGAGGCTGCCTCATAACAGTGTAGAGTGGGGGAGGCTGCCTCATAACAGTGTAGAGTGGGGGAGGCTGCCGCATAACAGTGTAGAGTAGGAGAGGCTGCCTCATAACAGTGTAGAGTGGGAGTGGCTGCCTCATAACAGTGTAGAGTGGGGGAGGCTGCCTCATAACAGTGTAGAGTAGGAGTGGCTGCCTCATAACAGTGTAGAGTGGGGGAGGCTGCCTCATGACAGTGTACAGAGGGGGAGGTTGCCTCATAACAGTGTAGAGTGGGAGAGGCTGCATCATAACAGTGTAGATTGGGAGTGGCTGCCTCATAACAGTGTAGAGTGGGAGAGGCTGCATCATAACAGTGTAGAGTGGGAGTGGCTGCCTCATAACAGTGTAGACTGGGGGAGGCTGCCTCATAACAGTGTAGAGTGGGAGTGGCTGCCTCATAACAGTGTAGAGTGGGAGAGGCTGCATCATAACAGTGTAGATTGGGAGTGCCTGCCTCATAACAGTGTAGAGTGGGAGAGGCTGCATCATAACAGTGTAGAGTGGGAGTGGCTGCCTCATAACAGTGTAGAGTGGGGGAGGCTGCCTCATAACAGTGTAGAGTGGGAGTGGCTGCCTCATAACAGTGTAGAGTGGGGGAGGCTGCCTCATAACAGTGTAGAGTGGGGGAGGCTGCCTCATAACAGTGTAGAGTTGGGGAGGCTGCCTCATAACAGTGTAGAGTGGGGGAGGCTGCCTCATAACAGTGTAGAGTGGGCGTGGCTGCATCATAACAGTCTAGAGTGGGGCAGGCTGCCTCCTAACAGTGTACAGTGGGGGAGGCTGCCTCATAACAGTGTAGAGTGGGGGAGGCTGCCTCATAACAGTGTAGAGTGAGGGAGGCTGCCTCATAACAGTGTAGATTGGGAGAGGCTGCCTCATAACAGTGTAGAGTGGCAGTGGCTGCCTCATAACAGTGAAGAGTGGGGGAGACTGCCTCATAACAGTGTAGAGTGGGAGTGGCTGCCTCATAACAGTGTAGATTAGGGGAGGCTGCCTCATAACAGTGTGGAGTGGGGGAGGTTGCCTCATAACAGTGTAGAGTGGGAGTGGCTGCCTCATAACCGACTAGAGTGGGGGAGGCTGCCTCATAACAGTGTAGAGTGGGAGAGGCTGCCTCATAACAGTGTAGAGTGGGAGTGGCTGCCTCATAACAGTGTAGAGGGGGGAGGCTGCCTCATAACAGTGTAGAGTGGGGGAGGCTGCCTCATAACAGTGTAGAGTGGGAGTTGCTGCCTCATAACAGTGTTGAGTGGAGGAGGCTGCCTCATAACAGTGTAGAGTGGGAGAGGCTGCCTCATAACAGTGTAGTGTGGGGGAGGCTGCCTCATAACAGTGTAGAGTGGGGGGAGGCTGCCTCATGACAGTGTAGAGTGGGAAAGGCTGCCTCATAACAGTGTAGAGTGGGAGTGGCTGCCTCATAACAGTGTAGAGTGGGGGTGGCTGCCTCATAACAGTGTAGAGTGGGAGATGCTGCCTCATAACAGTGTAGAGTGGGAGAGGCTGCATCATAACAGTGTAGATTGGGAGTGGCTGCCTCATAACAGTGTAGAGTGGGAGAGGCTGCATCATAACAGTGTAGAGTGGGAGTGGCTGCCTCATAACAGTGTAGAGTGGGGGAGGCTGCCTCATAACAGTGTAGAGTGGGAGTGGCTGCCTCATAACAGTGTAGAGTGGGGGAGGCTGCCTCATAACAGTGTAGAGTGGGGGAGGCTGCCTCATAACAGTGTAGAGTTGGGGAGGCTGCCTCATAACAGTGTAGAGTGGGGGAGGCTGCCTCATAACAGTGTAGAGTGGGCGTGGCTGCATCATAACAGTCTAGAGTGGGGCAGGCTGCCTCCTAACAGTGTACAGTGGGGGAGGCTGCCTCATAACAGTGTAGAGTGGGGGAAGCTGCCTCATAACAGTGTAGAGTGAGAGAGGCTGCCTCATAACAGTGTAGATTGGGAGAGGCTGCCTCATAACAGTGTAGAGTGGCAGTGGCTGCCATATAACAGTGAAGAGTGGGGGAGACTGCCTCATAACAGTGTAGAGTGGGAGTGGCTGCCTCATAACAGTGTAGATTAGGGGAGGCTGCCTCATAACAGTGTAGAGTGGGGGAGGTTGCCTCATAACAGTGTAGAGTGGGAGTGGCTGCCTCATAACCGACTAGAGTGGGGGAGGCTGCCTCATAACAGTGTAGAGTGGGAGAGGCTGCCTCATAACAGTGTAGTGTGGGGGAGGCTGCCTCATAACAGTGTAGAGTGGGGGGAGGCTGCCTCATGACAGTGTAGAGTGGGAAAGGCTGCCTCATAACAGTGTAGAGTGGGGGTGGCTGCCTCATAACAGTGTAGAGTGGGAGATGCTGCCTCATAACAGTGTAGAGTGGGAGAGGCTGCATCATAACAGTGTAGAGTGGGAGTGGCTGCCTCATAACAGTGTAGAGTGGGGGAGGCTGCCTCATAACAGTGTAGAGTGGGAGTGGCTGCCTCATAACAGTGTAGAGTGGGGGAGGCTGCCTCATAACAGTGTAGAGTGGGGGAGGCTGCCTCATAACAGTGTAGAGTTGGGGAGGCTGCCTCATAACAGTGTAGAGTGGGGGAGGCTGCCTCATAACAGTGTAGAGTGGGCGTGGCTGCATCATAACAGTCTAGAGTGGGGCAGGCTGCCTCCTAACAGTGTACAGTGGGGGAGGCTGCCTCATAACAGTGTAGAGTGGGGGAAGCTGCCTCATAACAGTGTAGAGTGAGGGAGGCTGCCTCATAACAGTGTAGATTGGGAGAGGCTGCCTCATAACAGTGTAGAGTGGCAGTGGCTGCCATATAACAGTGAAGAGTGGGGGAGACTGCCTCATAACAGTGTAGAGTGGGAGTGGCTGCCTCATAACAGTGTAGATTAGGGGAGGCTGCCTCATAACAGTGTAGAGTGGGGGAGGTTGCCTCATAACAGTGTAGAGTGGGAGTGGCTGCCTCATAACCGACTAGAGTGGGGGAGGCTGCCTCATAACAGTGTAGAGTGGGAGAGGCTGCCTCATAACAGTGTAGAGTGGGAGTGGCTGCCTCATAACAGTGTAGAGGGGGGAGGCTGCCTCATAACAGTGTAGAGTGGGGGAGGCTGCCTCATAACAGTGTAGAGTGGGAGTGGCTGCCTCATAACAGTGTAGAGTGGAGGAGGCTGCCTCATAACAGTGTAGAGTGGGGGAGGCTGCCTCAAAACAGTGTAGAGTGGGGGAGGCTGCCTCATAACAGTGTAGAGTGGGGGAGGCTGCCTCATAACAGTGTAGAGTGGGGGAGGCTGCCTCATAACAGTGTAGAGTGGGGGAGGCTGCCGCATAACAGTGTAGAGTAGGAGAGGCTGCCTCATAACAGTGTAGAGTGGGAGAGGCTGCATCATAACAGTGTAGATTGGGAGTGGCTGCCTCATAACAGTGTAGAGTGGGAGAGGCTGCATCATAACAGTGTAGAGTGGGAGTGGCTGCCTCATAACAGTGTAGAGTGGGGGAGGCTGCCTCATAACAGTGTAGAGTGGGAGTGGCTGCCTCATAACAGTGTAGAGTGGGAGAGGCTGCATCATAACAGTGTAGATTGGGAGTGCCTGCCTCATAACAGTGTAGAGTGGGAGAGGCTGCATCATAACAGTGTAGAGTGGGAGTGGCTGCCTCATAACAGTGTAGAGTGGGGGAGGCTGCCTCATAACAGTGTAGAGTGGGAGTGGCTGCCTCATAACAGTGTAGAGTGGGGGAGGCTGCCTCATACCAGTGTAGAGTGGGGGAGGCTGCCTCATAACAGTGTAGAGTTGGGGAGGCTGCCTCATAACAGTGTAGAGTGGGGGAGGCTGCCTCATAACAGTGTAGAGTGGGCGTGGCTGCATCATAACAGTCTAGAGTGGGGCAGGCTGCCTCCTAACAGTGTACAGTGGGGGAGGCTGCCTCATAACAGTGTAGAGTGGGGGAGGCTGCCTCATAACAGTGTAGAGTGAGGGAGGCTGCCTCATAACAGTGTAGATTGGGAGAGGCTGCCTCATAACAGTGTAGAGTGGCAGTGGCTGCCTCATAACAGTGAAGAGTGGGGGAGACTGCCTCATAACAGTGTAGAGTGGGAGTGGCTGCCTCATAACAGTGTAGATTAGGGGAGGCTGCCTCATAACAGTGTAGAGTGGGGGAGGTTGCCTCATAACAGTGTAGAGTGGGAGTGGCTGCCTCATAACCGACTAGAGTGGGGGAGGCTGCCTCATAACAGTGTAGAGTGGGAGAGGCTGCCTCATAACAGTGTAGAGTGGGAGTGGCTGCCTCATAACAGTGTAGAGGGGGGAGGCTGCCTCATAACAGTGTAGAGTGGGGGAGGCTGCCTCATAACAGTGTAGAGTGGGAGTTGCTGCCTCATAACAGTGTTGAGTGGAGGAGGCTGCCTCATAACAGTGTAGAGTGGGGGAGGCTGCCTCATAACAGTGTAGAGTGGGGGAGGCTGCCTCATAACAGTGTAGAGTGGGGGAGGCTGCCTCATAACAGTGTAGAGTGGGGGAGGCTGCCGCATAACAGTGTAGAGTAGGAGAGGCTGCCTCATAACAGTGTAGAGTGCGAGTGGCTGCCTCATAACAGTGTAGAGTGGGGGAGGCTGCCTCATAACAGTGTAGAGTAGGAGTGGCTGCCTCATAACAGTGTAGAGTGGGGGAGGCTGCCTCATGACAGTGTAGAGAGGGGGAGGTTGCCTCATAACAGTGTAGAGTGGGAGTGGCTGCCTCATAACAGTGTAGAGTGGGGGAGGCTGCCTCATAACAGTGTAGAGTGGGGGAGGCTGCCTCATAACAGTGTAGAGTGGGAGTGGCTGCCTTATAACAGTGTAGAGTGGGGGAGGCTGCCTCATAACAGTGTAGAGTGGGGGAGGCTGCCTAATAACAGTGTAGAGTGGGAGTGGCTGCCTCATATCAGTGTAGAGTAGAGGAGGCTGCCTCATACCAGTGTAGAGTGGAGGAGGCTGCCTCAAACAGTGTAGAGTGGGGGAGGCTGCCTCATAACAGTGTAGAGTGGGGGAGGCTGCCTCATAACAGTGTAGAGTGGGAGTGGCTGCCTCATAACAGAGTTGAGTGGAAGAGGCTGCTTCATAATACTGTAGAGTGCGAGTGGCTGCCTCATAACAGTGTAGAGTGGGGGAAGCTGCCTCATAACAGTGTAGAGTGGGGGAGGCTGCCTCATAACAGTGTAGAGTGGGGGAGGCTGCCTCATAACAGTGTAGAGTGGGAGTGGCTGCCTCATAACAGTGTAGAGTGGGGGAGGCTGCCTCATAACAGTGTAGAGTGGGGGAGGCTGCCTCATAACAGTGTAGAGTGGGTGTGGCTGCCTCATAACAGTGTAGAGTGGAGGAGGCTGCCTCATAACAGTGTAGAGTGGGGGAGGCTGCCTAATAACAGTGTAGAGTGGGAGTGGCTGCCTCATAACAGTGTAGAGTAGAGGAGGCTGCCTCATACCAGTGTAGAGTGGGGGTGGCTGCCTCATACAGTGTAGAGTGGGGGAGGCTGCCTCATAACAGTGTAGAGTGGGGGAGGCTGCCTCATAACAGTGTAGAGTGGGAGTGGCTGCCTCATAACAGAGTTGAATGGAAGAGGCTGCTTCATAACAGTGTAGAGTGGGGGAGGCTGCCTCATAACAGTGTAGAGTGGGGGAGGCTGCCTCATAACAGTGTAGAGTGGGGGAGGCTGCCTAATAACAGTGTAGAGTGGGAGTGGCTGCCTCATAACAGTGTAGTGTGGGGGAGGCTGCCTCATAACAGTGTAGAGTGGGGGGAGGCTGCCTCATGACAGTGTAGAGTGGGAGAGGCTGCCTCATAACAGTGTAGAGTGGGAGTGGCTGCCTCTTAACAGTGTAGAGTGGGGGTGGCTTTCTCATAACAGTGTAGAGTGGGAGATGCTGCCTCATAACAGTGTAGAGTGGGAGAGGCTGCATCATAACAGTGTAGAGTGGGAGTGGCTGCCTCATAACAGTGTAGAGTGGGGGAGGCTGCCTCATAACAGTGTAGAGTGGGAGTGGCTGCCTCATAACAGTGTAGAGTGGGGGAGGCTGCCTCATAACAGTGTAGAGTGGGGGAGGCTGCCTCATAACAGTGTAGAGTGGGGGAGGCTGCCTCATAACAGTGTAGAGTGGGGGAGGCTACCTTATAACAGTGTAGAGTGGGAGTGGCTGCATCATAACAGTCTAGAGTGGGGCAGGCTGCCTCCTAACAGTGTACAGTGGGGGAGGCTGCCTCATAACAGTGTAGAGTGGGGGAGGCTGCCTCATAACAGTGTACAGTGGGGGAGGCTGCCTCATAACAGTGTAGTGTGAGGGAGGCTGCCTCATAACAGTGTAGATTGGGAGAGGCTGCCTCATAACAGTGTAGAGTGGCAGTGGCTGCCTCATAACAGTGAAGAGTGGGGGAGACTGCCTCATAACAGTGTAGAGTGGGAGTGGCTGCCTCATAACAGTGTAGATTAGGGGAGGCTGCCTCATAACAGTGTAGAGTGGGGGAGGTTGCCTCATAACAGTGTAGAGTGGGAGTGGCTGCCTCATAACCGACTAGAGTGGGGGAGGCTGCCTCATAACAGTTTAGAGTGGGAGAGGCTGCCTCATAACAGTGTAGAGTGGGAGTGGCTGCCTCATAACAGTGTAGAGGGGGGAGGCTGCCTCATAACAGTGTAGAGTGGGGGAGGCTGCCCATAACAGTGTAGAGTGGGAGTGGCTGCCTCATAACAGTGTTGAGTGGAGGAGGCTGCCTCATAACAGTGTAGAGTGGGGGAGGCTGCCTCATAACAGTGTAGAGTGGGGGAGGCTGCCTCATAACAGTGTAGAGTGGGGGAGGCTGCCTCATAACAGTGTAGAGTGGGGGAGGCTGCCGCATAACAGTGTAGAGTAGGAGAGGCTGCCTCATAACAGTGTAGAGTGGGAGTGGCTGCCTCATAACAGTGTAGAGTGGGGGAGGCTGCCTCATAACAGTGTAGAGTAGGAGTGGCTGCCTCATAACAGTGTAGAGTGGGGGAGGCTGCCTCATGACAGTGTAGAGAGGGGGAGGTTGCCTCATAACAGTGTAGAGTGGGAGTGGCTGCCTCATAACAGTGTAGAGTGGGGGAGGCTGCCTCATAACAGTGTAGAGTGGGGGAGGCTGCCTCATAACAGTGTAGAGTGGGAGTGGCTGCCTCATAACAGTGTAGAGTGGGGGAGGCTGCCTCATAACAGTGTAGAGTGGGGGAGGCTGCCTAATAACAGTGTAGAGTGGGAGTGGCTGCCTCATAACAGTGTAGAGTAGAGGAGGCTGCCTCATACCAGTGTAGAGTGGGGGAGGCTGCCTCAAACAGTGTAGAGTGGGGGAGGCTGCCTCATAACAGTGTAGAGTGGGGGAGGCTGCCTCATAACAGTGTAGAGTGGGGGAGGCTGCCTCATAACAGTGTAGAGTGGGGGAGGCTGCCTCATAACAGTGTAGAGTGGGAGTGGCTGCCTCATAACAGAGTTGAGTGGAAGAGGCTGCTTCATAACAGTGTAGAGTGGGGGAGGCTGCCTCATAACAGTGTAGAGTGGGGGAGGCTGCCTCATAACAGTGTAGAGTGGGGGAGGCTGCCTAATAACAGTGTAGAGTGGGAGTGGCTGCCTCATAACAGTGTAGTTTGGGGGAGGCTGCCTCATATCAGTGTAGAGTGGGGGGAGGCTGCCTCATGACAGTGGAGAGTGGGAGAGGCTGCCTCATAACAGTGTAGAGTGGGAGTGGCTGCCTCATAACAGTGTAGAGTGGGGGTGGCTGCCTCATAACAGTGTAGAGTGGGAGATGCTGCCTCATAACAGTGTAGAGTGGGAGAGGCTGCATCATAACAGTGTAGATTGGGAGTGGCTGCCTCATAACAGTGTAGAGTGGGAGAGGCTGCATCATAACAGTGTAGAGTGGGAGTGGCTGCCTCATAACAGTGTAGAGTGGGGGAGGCTGCCTCATAACAGTGTACAGTGGTTGAGGCTGCCTCATAACATAGTAGATTAGGGGAGGCTGCCTCATAACAGTGTAGAGTGAGGGAGGCTGCCTCATAACAGTGTAGATTGGGAGAGGCTGCCTCATAACAGTGTAGAGTGGCAGTGGCTGCCTCATAACAGTGAAGAGTGGGGGAGACTGCCTCATAACAGTGTAGAGTGGGAGTGGCTGCCTCATAACATAGTAGATTAGGGGAGGCTGCCTCATAACAGTGTAGAGTGGGGGAGGTTGCCTCATAACAGTGTAGAGTGGGAGTGGCTGCCTCATAACCGACAAGAGTGGGGGAGGCTGCCTCATAACAGTTTAGAGTGGGAGAGGCTGCCTCATAACAGTGTAGAGTGGGAGTTCCTGCCTCATAACAGTGTAGAGGGGGGGAGGCTGCCTCATAACAGTGTAGAGTGGGGAGGCTGCCTCATAACAGTGTAGAGTGGGAGTGGCTGCCTCATAACAGTGTTGAGTGGAGGAGGCTGCCTCATAACAGTGTAGAGTGGGGGAGGCTGCCTCATAACAGTGTAGAGTTGGGAAGGCTGCCTCATAACAGTGTAGAGTGGGGGAGGCTGCCTCATAACAGTGTAGAGTGGGGGAGGCTGCCGCATAACAGTGTAGAGTAGGAGAGGCTGCCTCATAACAGTGTAGAGTGGGAGTGGCTGCCTCATAACAGTGTAGAGTGGGGGAGGCTGCCTCATAACAGTGTAGAGTAGGAGTGGCTGCCTCATAACAGTGTAGAGTGGGGGAGGCTGCCTCATGACAGTGTAGAGAGGGGGAGGTTGCCTCATAACAGTGTAGAGTGGGAGTGGCTGCCTCATAACAGTGTAGAGTGGGGGAGGCTGCCTCATAACAGTGTAGAGTGGGGGAGGCTGCCTCATAACAGTGTAGAGTGGGAGTGGCTGCCTCATAACAGTGTAGAGTGGGGGAGGCTGCCTCATAACAGTGTAGAGTGGGGGAGGTTGCCTAATTACAGTGTAGAGTGGAAGTGGCTGCCTCATAACAGTGTAGAGTAGAGGAGGCTGCCTCATACCAGTGTAGAGTGGGGGAGGCTGCCTCAAACAGTGTAGAGTGGGGGAGGCTGCGTCATAACAGTGTAGAGTGGGGGAGGCTGCCTCATAACAGTGTAGAGTGGGGGAGGCTGCCTCATAACAGTGTAGAGTGGGGGAGGCTGCCTCATAACAGTGTAGAGTGGGAGTGGCTGCCTCATAACAGAGTTGAGTGGAAGAGGCTGCTTCATAACAGTGTAGAGTGGGGGAGGCTGCCTCATAACAGTGTAGAGTGGGGGAGGCTGCCTCATAACAGTGTAGAGTGGGAGAGGCTGCCTAATAACAGTGTAGAGTGGGAGTGGCTGCCTCATAACAGTGTAGTGTGGGGGAGGCTGCCTCATAACAGTGTAGAGTGGGGGGAGGCTGCCTCATGACAGTGGAGAGTGGGAGAGGCTGCCTCATAACAGTGTAGAGTGGGAGTGGCTGCCTCATAACAGTGTAGAGTGGGGTTGGCTGCCTCATAACAGTGTAGAGTGGGAGATGCTGCCTCATAACAGTGTAGAGTGGGAGAGGCTGCATCATAACAGTGTAGATTGGGAGTGGCTGCCTCATAACAGTGTAGAGTGGGAGAGGCTGCATCATAACAGTGTAGAGTGGGAGTGGCTGCCTCATAACAGTGTAGAGTGGAGGAGGCTGCCTCATAACAGTGTAGAGTGGGAGTGGCTGCCTCATAACAGTGCAGAGTGGGGGAGGCTGCCTCATAACAGTGTATAGTGGGGGAGGCTGCCTCATAACAGTGCAGAGTGGGGGAGGCTGCCTCATAACAGTGTAGAGTGGGGGAGGCTACCTCATAACAGTGTAGAGTGGGAGTGGCTGCATCATAACAGTCTAGAGTGGGGCAGGCTGCCTCCTAACAGTGTACAGTGGGGGAGGCTGCCTCATAACAGTGTAGAGTGGGGGAGGCTGCCTCATAACAGTGTAGAGTGAGGGAGGCTGCCTCATAACAGTGTAGATTGGGAGAGGCTGCCTCATAACAGTGTAGAGTGGCAGTGGCTGCCTCATAACTGTGAAGAGTGGGGAAGACTGCCTCATAACAGTGTAGAGTGGGAGTGGCTGCCTCATAACAGTGTAGATTAGGGGAGGCTGCCTCATAACAGTGTAGAGTGGGGGAGGTTGCCTCATAACAGTGTAGAGTGGGAGTTGCTGCCTCATAACCGACTAGAGTGGGGGAGGCTGCCTCATAACAGTGTAGAGTGGGAGAGGCTGCCTCATAACAGTGTAGAGTGGGAGTGGCTGCCTCATAACAGTGTAGAGGGGGGAGGCTGCCTCATAACAGTGTAGAGTGGGGGAGGCTGCCTCATAACAGTGTAGAGTGGGAGTGGCTGCCTCATAACAGTGTAGAGTGGAGGAGGCTGCCTCATAACAGTGTAGAGTGGGGGAGGCTGCCTCATAACAGTGTAGAGTGGGGGAGGCTGCCTCATAACAGTGTAGAGTGGGGGAGGCTGCCTCATAACAGTGTAGAGTGGGAGTGGCTGCCACATAACAGTGTAGAGTGGGAGTGGCTGCCTCATAACAGTGTAGAGTGGGGGAGGCTACCTCATAACAGTGTAGAGTGGGGGAGGCTGCCTCATAACAGTGTAGAGTGGGGGAGGCTGCCTCATGACAGTGTAGAGTGGGGTAGGCTGCCTCATAACAGTGTAGAGTGGGGGAGGCTGCCTCATAACAGTGTAGAGTGGGAGAGGCTGCCTCATAACGGTGTAGAGTGGGGGAGGCTGCCTCATAACAGTGTAGAGTAGGGGAGGCTGCCTCATAATACAGTGTAGAGTGGGAGAGGCTGCCTCATAAAACAGTGTAGAGTGGGATAGGCTGCCTCATAACACAGTGCAGAGTGGGGGAGGCTGCCTCATAACAGTGTAGAGTGGGATAGGCTGCTCCATAATACTGTAGAGTGCGAGTGGCTGCCTCATAACAGTGAAGAGTGGGGAAGGCTGGCTCATAACAGTGTAGAGTGGGAGTGGCGGCCTCATAACAGTGTTGAGTGGGGGAGGCTGCCTCATAACAGTGTAGAGTGGGGGAGGTTGCCTCATAACAGTGTAGAGTGGAGGAGGCTGCCTCATAACAGTGTAGAGTGGGAGTGGCTGCCTCATAACAGTGTAGAGTGGGGGAGGCTGCCTCATGACAGTGTAGAGTGGGGGAGGTTGCCTCATAACAGTGTAGAGTGGGAGTGGCTGCCTCATAACAGTGTAGAGTGGGGGAGGCTGCCTCATAACAGTGTAGATTGGAGGAGGCTGCCTCATAACAGTGTAGAGTGGGGGAGGCTGCCTCATAACAGTGTAGAGTGGGGAGGCTGCCTCATAACAGTGTAGAGTGGGGGAGGATGCCTCATAACAGTGTAGAGAAGGGGAGGCTGCCTCAGAATACAGTGTAGAGTGGGAGAGGCTGCCTCATAATACAGTGTAGAGTGGGAGAGGCTGCCTCATAACACAGTGCAGAGTGGGGGAGGCTGCCTCATAACAGTGTAGAGTGGGATAGACTGCCTCATAATACTGTAGAGTGCGAGTGGCTGCCTCATAACAGTGTAGAGTGGGAGAGGCTGCCTCATAACACAGTGCAGAGTGGGGGAGGCTGCCTCATAACAGTGTAGAGTGGGATAGACTGCCTCATAATACTGTAGAGTGCGAGTGGCTGCCTCATAACAGTGTAGAGTAGGGGAGGCTGCCTCATAACAGTGTAGAGTGGGGGAGGCTGCCTCATAACAGTGTAGAGTGGGGGAGGCTGCCTCATAACAAAGTAGAGTGGGAGAGGCTGCATCATAACAGTGTAGAGTGGGGGAGGCTGCCTCATAATACAGTGTAGACTGGGCGAGGCTGCCTCATAACACAGTGTAGAGTGGGAGAGGCTGAATCATAACAGTGTAGAGTGGGAGTGGCTGTCTCATAACAGTGTAGAGTGGGAGTGGCAGCCTCATAACAGTGTAGAGTGGGAGTGGCTCCCTCATAACAGTGTAGAGTGGGAGTGGCTGCCTCATAACAGTGTACAGTGGGGGAGGCTGCCTCATAACAGTGTAGAGTGGGGGAAGCTGCCTCATAACAGTGTAGAGTGGGGTAGGCTGCCTCATAACAGTGTAGAGTGGGGGAGGCTGCCTCATAACAGTGTAGAGTGGGAGAGGCTGCCTCATAACGGTGTAGAGTGGGGGAGGCTGCCTCATAACAGTGTAGAGTAGGGGAGGCTGCCTCATAATACAGTGTAGAGTGGGAGAGGCTGCCTCATAAAACAGTGTAGAGTGGGAGTGGCTGCCTCATAACACAGTGCAGAGTGGGGGAGGCTGCCTCATAACAGTGTAGAGTGGGATAGGCTGCTTCATAATACTGTAGAGTGGGAGAGGCTGCCTCATAACACAGTGCAGAGTGGGGGAGGCTGCCTCATAACAGTGTAGAGTGGGATAGACTGTCTCATAATACTGTAGAGTGCGAGTGGCTGCCTCATAACAGTGTAGAGTGGGGAGGCTTCCTCATAACAGTGTAGAGTGGGGGAGGCGGCCTCATAACAGTGTAGAGTGGGAGTGGCTTCCTCATAACAGTGTAGAGTGGGGGAGGCTGCCTCATAACAGTGTAGAGTGGGAGAGGCTGCCTCATAACAGTGTAGAGTGGGGGAGGCTGCCCCATAATACAGTGTAGACTGGGAGAGGCTGCCTCATAACACAGTGTAGAGTGGGAGAGGCTGCCTCATAACAGTGTAGAGTGGGAGAGGCTGCCTCATAAAAGTGTAGAGTGGGAGTGGCTGCCTCATAACAGTGTAGAGTGGGAGTGGCTCCCTCATAACAGTTTAGAGTGGGAGTGGCTGCCTCATAACAGTGTAGAGTGGGAGTGGCTGCCTCATAACTGTGTAGAGTGGGGAAGGCTGCCTCATAACAGTGTAGAGTGGGGGCGGCTGCCTTATAACAGTGTAGAGTGTGGGAGGCTGCCTCATAACAGTGTAGATTGGGGGAGGCTGCCCCATAACAGTGTAGAGTGGGAGAGGCGGCCTCATAACAGTGTAGAGTGGGAGTAGCTGCCTCATCACAGTGTAGAGAGGGAGAGGCTGCCTCATAACAGTGTAGAGTGGGGAGGCTGCCTCATAACAGTGTAGAGTGCGGGAGGCGGCCTCATAACAGTGTAGAGTGGGAGTGGCTTCCTCATAACAGTGTAGAGTGGGGGAGGCTGCCTCATAACAGTGTAGAGTGGGAGTGGCTGCCTCATAACAATGTAGAGTGGGAGTGGCTGCCTCATAACAGTGTAGAGTGGGGGAGGCTGCCTGATAACAGTGTAGAGTGGAGGAGGCTGCCTCATAATACAGTGTAGACTGGGAGAGGCTGCCTCATAACACAGTGTAGAGTGGAGGAGGCTGCCTCACAACAGTGTAGAGTGGGGGAGGCTGCCTCATAATACAGTGTAGACTGGGAGAGGCTGCCTCATAACACAGTGTAGAGTGGGGGAGGCTGCATCATAACAGTGTAGAGTGGGAGAGGCTGCATCATAACAGTGTAGAGTGGGAGTGGCTGCCTCATAACAGTGTAGAGTGGAGGAGGCTGCCTCATAACAGTGTAGAGTGGGAGTGGCTGCCTCATAACAGTGTAGAGTGGGAGAGGCTGCATCATAACAGTGTAGAGTGGGAGTGGCTGCCTCATAACAGTGTAGAGTGGAGGAGGCTGCCTCATAACAGTGTAGAGTGGGAGTGGCTGCCTCATAACAGTGCAGAGTGGGGGAGGCTGCCTCATAACAGTGTATAGTGGGGGAGGCTGCCTCATAACAGTGCAGAGTGGGGGAGGCTGCCTCATAACAGTGTAGAGTGGGGGAGGCTACCTCATAACAGTGTAGAGTGGGAGTGGCTGCATCATAACAGTCTAGAGTGGGGCAGGCTGCCTCCTAACAGTGTACAGTGGGGGAGGCTGCCTCATAACAGTGTAGAGTGGGGGAGGCTGCCTCATAACAGTGTAGAGTGAGGGAGGCTGCCTCATAACAGTGTAGATTGGGAGAGGCTGCCTCATAACAGTGTAGAGTGGCAGTGGCTGCCTCATAACTGTGAAGAGTGGGGAAGACTGCCTCATAACAGTGTAGAGTGGGAGTGGCTGCCTCATAACAGTGTAGATTAGGGGAGGCTGCCTCATAACAGTGTAGAGTGGGGGAGGTTGCCTCATAACAGTGTAGAGTGGGAGTTGCTGCCTCATAACCGACTAGAGTGGGGGAGGCTGCCTCATAACAGTGTAGAGTGGGAGAGGCTGCCTCATAACAGTGTAGAGTGGGAGTGGCTGCCTCATAACAGTGTAGAGGGGGGAGGCTGCCTCATAACAGTGTAGAGTGGGGGAGGCTGCCTCATAACAGTGTAGAGTGGGAGTGGCTGCCTCATAACAGTGTAGAGTGGAGGAGGCTGCCTCATAACAGTGTAGAGTGGGGGAGGCTGCCTCATAACAGTGTAGAGTGGGGGAGGCTGCCTCATAACAGTGTAGAGTGGGGGAGGCTGCCTCATAACAGTGTAGAGTGGGAGTGGCTGCCACATAACAGTGTAGAGTGGGAGTGGCTGCCTCATAACAGTGTAGAGTGGGGGAGGCTGCCTCATAACAGTGTAGAGTGGGAGTGGCTGCCACATAACAGTGTAGAGTGGGAGTGGCTGCCTCATAACAGTGTAGAGTGGGGGAGGCTACCTCATAACAGTGTAGAGTGGGGGAGGCTGCCTCATAACAGTGTAGAGTGGGGGAGGCTGCCTCATAACAGTGTAGAGTGGGGGAGGCTGCCTCATAACAGTGTAGAGTGGGAGTGGCTGCCACATAACAGTGTAGAGTGGGAGTGGCTGCCTCATAACAGTGTAGAGTGGGGGAGGCTACCTCATAACAGTGTAGAGTGGGAGTGGCGGCCTCATAACAGTGTTGAGTGGGGGAGGCTGCCTCATAACAGTGTAGAGTGGGGGAGGTTGCCTCATAACAGTGTAGAGTGGAGGAGGCTGCCTCATAACAGTGTAGAGTGGGAGTGGCTGCCTCATAACAGTGTAGAGTGGGGGAGGCTGCCTCATGACAGTGTAGAGTGGGGGAGGTTGCCTCATAACAGTGTAGAGTGGGAGTGGCTGCCTCATAACAGTGTAGAGTGGGGGAGGCTGCCTCATAACAGTGTAGATTGGAGGAGGCTGCCTCATAACAGTGTAGAGTGGGGGAGGCTGCCTCATAACAGTGTAGAGTGGGGAGGCTGCCTCATAACAGTGTAGAGTGGGGGAGGATGCCTCATAACAGTGTAGAGAAGGGGAGGCTGCCTCAGAATACAGTGTAGAGTGGGAGAGGCTGCCTCATAATACAGTGTAGAGTGGGAGAGGCTGCCTCATAACACAGTGCAGAGTGGGGGAGGCTGCCTCATAACAGTGTAGAGTGGGATAGACTGCCTCATAATACTGTAGAGTGCGAGTGGCTGCCTCATAACAGTGTAGAGTGGGAGAGGCTGCCTCATAACACAGTGCAGAGTGGGGGAGGCTGCCTCATAACAGTGTAGAGTGGGATAGACTGCCTCATAATACTGTAGAGTGCGAGTGGCTGCCTCATAACAGTGTAGAGTAGGGGAGGCTGCCTCATAACAGTGTAGAGTGGGGGAGGCTGCCTCATAACAGTGTAGAGTGGGGGAGGCTGCCTCATAACAAAGTAGAGTGGGAGAGGCTGCATCATAACAGTGTAGAGTGGGGGAGGCTGCCTCATAATACAGTGTAGACTGGGCGAGGCTGCCTCATAACACAGTGTAGAGTGGGAGAGGCTGAATCATAACAGTGTAGAGTGGGAGTGGCTGTCTCATAACAGTGTAGAGTGGGAGTGGCAGCCTCATAACAGTGTAGAGTGGGAGTGGCTCCCTCATAACAGTGTAGAGTGGGAGTGGCTGCCTCATAACAGTGTACAGTGGGGGAGGCTGCCTCATAACAGTGTAGAGTGGGGGAAGCTGCCTCATAACAGTGTAGAGTGGGGTAGGCTGCCTCATAACAGTGTAGAGTGGGGGAGGCTGCCTCATAACAGTGTAGAGTGGGAGAGGCTGCCTCATAACGGTGTAGAGTGGGGGAGGCTGCCTCATAACAGTGTAGAGTAGGGGAGGCTGCCTCATAATACAGTGTAGAGTGGGAGAGGCTGCCTCATAAAACAGTGTAGAGTGGGAGTGGCTGCCTCATAACACAGTGCAGAGTGGGGGAGGCTGCCTCATAACAGTGTAGAGTGGGATAGGCTGCTTCATAATACTGTAGAGTGGGAGAGGCTGCCTCATAACACAGTGCAGAGTGGGGGAGGCTGCCTCATAACAGTGTAGAGTGGGATAGACTGTCTCATAATACTGTAGAGTGCGAGTGGCTGCCTCATAACAGTGTAGAGTGGGGAGGCTTCCTCATAACAGTGTAGAGTGGGGGAGGCGGCCTCATAACAGTGTAGAGTGGGAGTGGCTTCCTCATAACAGTGTAGAGTGGGGGAGGCTGCCTCATAACAGTGTAGAGTGGGAGAGGCTGCCTCATAACAGTGTAGAGTGGGGGAGGCTGCCCCATAATACAGTGTAGACTGGGAGAGGCTGCCTCATAACACAGTGTAGAGTGGGAGAGGCTGCCTCATAACAGTGTAGAGTGGGAGAGGCTGCCTCATAAAAGTGTAGAGTGGGAGTGGCTGCCTCATAACAGTGTAGAGTGGGAGTGGCTCCCTCATAACAGTTTAGAGTGGGAGTGGCTGCCTCATAACAGTGTAGAGTGGGAGTGGCTGCCTCATAACTGTGTAGAGTGGGGAAGGCTGCCTCATAACAGTGTAGAGTGGGGGCGGCTGCCTTATAACAGTGTAGAGTGTGGGAGGCTGCCTCATAACAGTGTAGATTGGGGGAGGCTGCCCCATAACAGTGTAGAGTGGGAGAGGCGGCCTCATAACAGTGTAGAGTGGGAGTAGCTGCCTCATCACAGTGTAGAGAGGGAGAGGCTGCCTCATAACAGTGTAGAGTGGGGAGGCTGCCTCATAACAGTGTAGAGTGCGGGAGGCGGCCTCATAACAGTGTAGAGTGGGAGTGGCTTCCTCATAACAGTGTAGAGTGGGGGAGGCTGCCTCATAACAGTGTAGAGTGGGAGTGGCTGCCTCATAACAATGTAGAGTGGGAGTGGCTGCCTCATAACAGTGTAGAGTGGGGGAGGCTGCCTGATAACAGTGTAGAGTGGAGGAGGCTGCCTCATAATACAGTGTAGACTGGGAGAGGCTGCCTCATAACACAGTGTAGAGTGGAGGAGGCTGCCTCACAACAGTGTAGAGTGGGGGAGGCTGCCTCATAATACAGTGTAGACTGGGAGAGGCTGCCTCATAACACAGTGTAGAGTGGGGGAGGCTGCCTCATAACAGTGTTGAGTGGGAGAAGCTGCCTCATAACAGTGTAGAGTGGGAGTGGCTGTCTCATAACAGAGTTGAGTGGGAGAGGCTGCCTCATAACAGTGTAGAGTGGGGGAGGCTGCCTCATAACAGTGTAGAGTGGGGGTGGCTGCCTCATAACAGTGTAGAGTGGGGAAGGCTGCCTCATAACAGTGTAGAGTGGGAGTGGCTGCCTCATAACAGTGTAGTGTGGGGGAGGCTGCCTCATAACAGTGTAGAGTGGGGGGAGGCTGCCTCATGACAGTGTAGAGTGGGAGATGCTGCCTCATAACAGTGTAGAGTGGGTGTGGCTGCCTCATAACAGTGTAGAGTGGGAGTGGCTGCCTCATAACAGTGTAGAGTGGGAGAGGCTGCCTCATAACAGTGTAGAGTGGGAGAGGCTGCCTCATAACAGTGTAGATTGGGAGTGGATGCCTCATAACAGTGTAGAGTGGGAGAGGCTGCCTCATAACAGTGTAGAGTTGGAGTGGCTGCCTCATAACAGTGTAGAGTGGGGGAAGGCTGCCTCATAACATTGTAGAGTGGGAGTAGCTGCCTCATAACAGTGTAGAGTGGAGGAGGCTGCCTCATAACAGTGTAGAGTGGGGGAGGCTGCCTCATAACAGTGTAGAGTGGGGGAGGCTGCCTCACAACAGTGTAGAGTTGGGAAGCTGCCTCATAACAGTGTAGAGTGGGAGTGGCTGCCTCATAACAGTGTAGAGTAGGGGAGGCTGCCTCATAACAGTGTAGAGTGGGGGAGGCTGCCTCATAACAGTGTAGAGTGGGGGAGGCTGCCTCATAACAGTGTAGAGTGGGGGAGGCTGCCTCATAACAGTGTAGAGTGGGGGAGGCTGCCTCATAACAGTGTAGAGTGGGGGAGGCTGCCGCATAACAGTGTAGAGTAGGAGAGGCTGCCTCATAACAGTGTAGAGTGGGAGTGGCTGCCTCATAACAGTGTAGAGTGGGGGAGGCTGCCTCATAACAGTGTAGAGTAGGAGTGGCTGCCTCATAACAGTGTAGAGTGGGGGAGGCTGCCTCATGACAGTGAAGAGAGGGGGAGGTTGCCTCATAACAGTGTAGAGTGGGAGTGGCTGCCTCATAACAGTGTAGAGTGGGGGAGGCTGCCTCATAACAGTGTAGAGTGGGGGAGGCTGCCTCATAACAGTGTAGAGTGGGAGTGGCTGCCTCATAACAGTGTAGAGTAGAGGAGGCTGCCTCATACCAGTGTAGAGTGGGGGAGGCTGCCTCAAACAGTGTTGAGTGGGGGAGGCTGCCTCATAACAGTGTAGAGTGGGGGAGGCTGCCTCATAACAGTGTAGAGTGGGAGTGGCTGCCTCATAACAGAGTTGAGTGGAAGAGGCTGCTTCATAACAGTGTAGAGTGGGGGAGGCTGCCTCATAACAGTGTAGAGTGGGGGAGGCTGCCTCATAACAGTGTAGAGTGGGGGAGGCTGCCTAATAACAGTGTAGAGTGGGAGTGGCTGCCTCATAACAGTGTAGTGTGGGGGAGGCTGCCTCATAACAGTGTAGAGTGGGGGGAGGCTGCCTCATGACAGTGTAGAGTGGGAGAGGCTGCCTCATAACAGTGTAGAGTGGGAGTGGCTGCCTCATAACAGTGTAGAGTGGGAGTGGCTGCCTCATAAAAGTGTAGAGTGGGAGATGCTGCCTCATAACAGTGTAGAGTGGGAGAGGCTGCCTCATAACAGTGAAGATTGGGAGTGGCTGCCTCATAACAGTGTAGAGTGGGAGAGGCTGCATCATAACAGTGTAGAGTGGGAGTGGCTGCCTCATAACAGTGTAGAGTGGGGGAGGCTGCCTCATAACAGTGTAGAGTGGGAGTGGCTGCCTCATAACAGTGTAGAGTGGGGGAAGCTGCCTCATAACAGTGTAGAGTGGGGGAGGCTGCCTCATAACAGTGTAGGGTGGGGGAGGCTGCCTCATAACATTGTAGAGTGGGGGAGGCTGCCTCATAACAGTGTAGAGTGGGAGTGGCTGCATCATAACAGTCTAGAGTGAGGCAGGCTGCCTCCTAACAGTGTAGAGTGGGGGAGGCTGCCTCATAACAGTGTAGAGTGGGGGAGGCTGCCTCATAACAGTGTACAGTGGGGGAGGCTGCCTCATAACAGTGTAGAGTGGGGGAGGATGCCTCATAACAGTGTAGAGTGAGGGAGGCTGCCTCATAACAGTGTAGATTGGGAGAGGCTGCCTCATAACAGTGTAGAGTGGCAGTGGCTGCCTCATAACAGTGAAGAGTGGGGGAGACTGCCTCATAACAGTGTAGAGTGGGAGTGGCTGCCTCATAACAGTGTAGATTAGGGGAGGCTGCCTCATAACAATGTAGAGTGGGGGAGGTTGCCTCATAACAGTGTAGAGTGGGAGTGGCTGCCTCATAACCGACTAGAGTGGGGGAGGCTGCCTCATAACAGTGTAGAGTGGGAGAGGCTGCCTCATAACAGTGTAGAGTGGGAGTGGCTGCCTCATAACAGTGTAGAGGGGGGAGGCTGCCTCATAACAGTGTAGAGTGGGGGAGGCTGCCTCATAACAGTGTAGAGTGGGAGTGGCTGCCTCATAACAGTGTAGAGTGGAGGAGGCTGCCTCATAACAGTGTAGAGTGGGGGAGGCTGCCTCATAACAGTGTAGAGTGGGGGAGGCTGCCTCATAACAGTGTAGAGTGGGGGAGGCTGCCTCATAACAGTGTAGAGTGGGAGTGGCTGCCACATAACAGTGTAGAGTGGGAGTGGCTGCCTCATAACAGTGTAGAGTGGGGGAGGCTGCCTCATAACAGTGTAGAGTGGGGGAGGCTGCCTCATAACAGTGTAGAGTGGGGGAGGCTGCCTCATAACAGTGTAGAGTGGGGTAGGCTGCCTCATAACAGTGTAGAGTGGGGGAGGCTGCCTCATAACAGTGTAGAGTGGGAGAGGCTGCCTCATAACGGTGTAGAGTGGGGGTGGTTGCCTCATAACAGTGTAGAGTAGGGGAGGCTGCCTCATAATACTGTGTAGAGTGGGAGAGGCTGCCTCATAAAACAGTGTAGAGTGGGAGAGGCTGCCTCATAACACAGTGCAGAGTGGGGGAGGCTGCCTCATAACAGTGTAGAGTGGGATAGGCTGCTTCATAATACTGTAGAGTGCGAGTGGCTGCCTCATAACAGTGTAGAGTAGGGGAGGCTGCCTCATAACAGTGTAGAGTGGGGGAAGCTGCCTCATAACAGTGTAGAGTGGGGTAGGCTGCCTCATAACAGTGTAGAGTGGGGGAGGCTGCCTCATAACAGTGTAGAGTGGGAGAGGCTGCCTCATAACGGTGTAGAGTGGGGGAGGCTGCCTCATAACAGTGCAGAGTGGGGGAGGCTGCCTCATAACAGTGTAGAGTGGGGGAGGCTACCTCATAACAGTGTAGAGTGGGAGTGGCTGCATCATAACAGTCTAGAGTGGGGCAGGCTGCCTCCTAACAGTGTACAGTGGGGGAGGCTGCCTCATAACAGTGTAGAGTGGGGGAGGCTGCCTCATAACAGTGTAGAGTGAGGGAGGCTGCCTCATAACAGTGTAGATTGGGAGAGGCTGCCTCATAACAGTGTAGAGTGGCAGTGGCTGCCTCATAACTGTGAAGAGTGGGGAAGACTGCCTCATAACAGTGTAGAGTGGGAGTGGCTGCCTCATAACAGTGTAGATTAGGGGAGGCTGCCTCATAACAGTGTAGAGTGGGGGAGGTTGCCTCATAACAGTGTAGAGTGGGAGTGGCTGCCTCATAACCGACTAGAGTGGGGGAGGCTGCCTCATAACAGTGTAGAGTGGGAGAGGCTGCCTCATAACAGTGTAGAGTGGGAGTGGCTGCCTCATAACAGTGTAGAGGGGGGAGGCTGCCTCATAACAGTGTAGAGTGGGGGAGGCTGCCTCATAACAGTGTAGAGTGGGAGTGGCTGCCTCATAACAGTGTAGAGTGGAGGAGGCTGCCTCATAACAGTGTAGAGTGGGGGAGGCTGCCTCATAACAGTGTAGAGTGGGGGAGGCTGCCTCATAACAGTGTAGAGTGGGGGAGGCTGCCTCATAACAGTGTAGAGTGGGAGTGGCTGCCACATAACAGTGTAGAGTGGGAGTGGCTGCCTCATAACAGTGTAGAGTGGGGGAGGCTACCTCATAACAGTGTAGAGTGGGGGAGGCTGCCTCATAACAGTGTAGAGTGGGGTAGGCTGCCTCATAACAGTGTAGAGTGGGGTAGGCTGCCTCATAACAGTGTAGAGTGGGGGAGGCTGCCTCATAACAGTGTAGAGTGGGAGAGGCTGCCTCATAACGGTGTAGAGTGGGGGAGGCTGCCTCATAACAGTGTAGAGTAGGGGAGGCTGCCTCATAATACAGTGTAGAGTGGGAGAGTCTGCCTCATAAAACAGTGTAGAGTGGGATAGGCTGCCTCATAACACAGTGCAGAGTGGGGGAGGCTGCCTCATAACAGTGTAGAGTGGGATAGGCTGCTCCATAATACTGTAGAGTGCGAGTGGCTGCCTCATAACAGTGTAGAGTGGGGAAGGCTGGCTCATAACAGTGTAGAGTGGGAGTGGCGGCCTCATAACAGTGTTGAGTGGGGGAGGCTGCCTCATAACAGTGTAGAGTGGGGGAGGCTGCCTCATAACAGTGTAGAGTGGGATAGACTGCCTCATAATACTGTAGAGTGCGAGTGGCTGCCTCATAACAGTGTAGAGTAGAGGAGGCTGCCTCATAACAGTGTAGAGTGGGGGAGGCTGCCTCATAACAGTGTAGAGTGGGGGAGGCTGCCTCATAACAAAGTAGAGTGGGAGAGGCTGCCTCATAACAGTGTAGAGTGGGGGAGGCTGCCTCATAATACAGTGTAGACTGGGAGAGGCTGCCTCATAACACAGTGTAGAGTGGGAGAGGCTGAATCATAACAGTGTAGAGTGGGAGTGGCTGTCTCATAACAGTGTAGAGTGGGAGTGGCAGCCTCATAACAGTGTAGAGTGGGAGTGGCTCCCTCATAACAGTGTAGAGTGGGAGTGGCTGCCTCATAACAGTGTACAGTGGGGGAGGCTGCCTCATAACAGTGTAGTGTGGGGGAAGCTGCCTCATAACAGTGTAGAGTGGGGTAGGCTGCCTCATAACAGTGTAGAGTGGGGGAGGCTGCCTCATAACAGTGTAGAGTGGGAGAGGCTGCCTCATAACGGTGTAGAGTGGGGGAGGCTGCCTCATAACAGTGTAGAGTAGGGGAGGCTGCCTCATAATACAGTGTAGAGTGGGAGAGGCTGCCTCATAAAACAGTGTAGAGTGGGAGTGGCTGCCTCATAACACAGTGCAGAGTGGGGGAGGCTGCCTCATAACAGTGTAGAGTGGGATAGGCTGCTTCATAATACTGTAGAGTGGGAGAGGCTGCCTCATAACACAGTGCAGAGTGGGGGAGGCTGCCTCATAACAGTGTAGAGTGGGATAGACTGTCTCATAATACTGTAGAGTGCGAGTGGCTGCCTCATAACAGTGTAGAGTGGGGAGGATTCCTCATAACAGTGTAGAGTGGGGGAGGCGGCCTCATAACAGTGTAGAGTGGGAGTGGCTTCCTCATAACAGTGTAGAGTGGGGGAGGCTGCCTCATAACAGTGTAGAGTGGGGGAGGCTGCCTCATAACAAAGTAGAGTGGGAGAGGCTGCCTCATAACAGTGTAGAGTGGGGGAGGCTGCCCCATAATACAGTGTAGACTGGGAGAGGCTGCCTCATAACACAGTGTAGAGTGGGAGAGGCTGCCTCATAACAGTGTAGAGTGGGAGAGGCTGCCTCATAAAAGTGTAGAGTGGGAGTGGCTGCCTCATAACAGTGTAGAGTGGGAGTGGCTCCCTCATAACAGTGTAGAGTGGGAGTGGCTGCCTCATAACAGTGTAGAGTGGGAGTGGCTGCCTCATAACTGTGTAGAGTGGGGAAGGCTGCCTCATAACAGTGTAGAGTGGGGGCGGCTGCCTTATAACAGTGTAGAGTGTGGGAGGCTGCCTCATAACAGTGTAGATTGGGGGAGGCTGCCCCATAACAGTGTAGAGTGGGAGAGGCGGCCTCATAACAGTGTAGAGTGGGAGTAGCTGCCTCATCACAGTGTAGAGAGGGAGAGGCTGCCTCATAACAGTGTAGAGTGGGGAGGCTGCCTCATAACAGTGTAGAGTGCGGGAGGCGGCCTCATAACAGTGTAGAGTGGGAGTGGCTTCCTCATAACAGTGTAGAGTGGGGGAGGCTGCCTCATAACAGTGTAGAGTGGGAGTGGCTGCCTCATAACAGTGTAGAGTGGGAGTGGCTGCCTCATAACAGTGTAGAGTGGGGGAGGCTGCCTGATAACAGTGTAGAGTGGAGGAGGCTGCCTCATAATACAGTGTAGACTGGGAGAGGCTGCCTCATAACACAGTGTAGAGTGGAGGAGGCTGCCTCACAACAGTGTAGAGTGGGGGAGGCTGCCTCATAATACAGTGTAGACTGGGAGAGGCTGCCTCATAACACAGTGTAGAGTGGGGGAGGCTGCCTCATAACAGTGTTGAGTGGGAGAAGCTGCCTCATAACAGTGTAGAGTGGGAGTGGCTGTCTCATAACAGAGTTGAGTGGGAGAGGCTGCCTCATAACAGTGTAGAGTGGGGGAGACTGCCTCATAACAGTGTAGAGTGGGGGTGGCTGCCTCATAACAGTGTAGAGTGGGGAAGGTTGCCTCATAACAGTGTAGAGTGGGAGTGGCTGCCTCATAACAGTGTAGTGTGGGGGAGGCTGCCTCATAACAGTGTAGAGTGGGGGGAGGCTGCCTCATGACAGTGTAGAGTGGGAGATGCTGCCTCATAACAGTGTAGAGTGGGTGTGGCTGCCTCATAACAGTGTAGAGTGGGAGTGGCTGCCTCATAACAGTGTAGAGTGGGAGAGGCTGCCTCATAACAGTGTAGAGTGGGAGAGGCTGCCTCATAACAGTGTAGATTGGGAGTGGATGCCTCATAACAGTGTAGAGTGGGAGAGGCTGCCTCATAACAGTGTAGAGTTGGAGTGGCTGCCTCATAACAGTGTAGAGTGGGGGAAGGCTGCCTCATAACATTGTAGAGTGGGAGTAGCTGCCTCATAACAGTGTAGAGTGGAGGAGGCTGCCTCATAACAGTGTAGAGTGGGGGAGGCTGCCTCATAACAGTGTAGAGTGGGGGAGGCTGCCTCACAACAGTGTAGAGTTAGGAAGCTGCCTCATAACAGTGTAGAGTGGGAGTGGCTGCCTCATAACAGTGTAGAGTAGGGGAGGCTGCCTCATAACAGTGTAGAGTGGGGGAGGCTGCCTCATAACAGTGTAGAGTGGGGGAGGCTGCCTCATAACAGTGTAGAGTGGGGGAGGCTGCCTCATAACAGTGTAGAGTGGGGGAGGCTGCCTCATAACAGTGTAGAGTGGGGGAGGCTGCCGCATAACAGTGTAGAGTAGGAGAGGCTGCCTCATAACAGTGTAGAGTGGGAGTGGCTGCCTCATAACAGTGTAGAGTGGGGGAGGCTGCCTCATAACAGTGTAGAGTAGGAGTGGCTGCCTCATAACAGTGTAGAGTGGGGGAGGCTGCCTCATGACAGTGAAGAGAGGGGGAGGTTGCCTCATAACAGTGTAGAGTGGGAGTGGCTGCCTCATAACAGTGTAGAGTGGGGGAGGCTGCCTCATAACAGTGTAGAGTGGGGGAGGCTGCCTCATAACAGTGTAGAGTGGGAGTGGCTGCCTCATAACAGTGTAGAGTAGAGGAGGCTGCCTCATACCAGTGTAGAGTGGGGGAGGCTGCCTCAAACAGTGTTGAGTGGGGGAGGCTGCCTCATAACAGTGTAGAGTGGGGGAGGCTGCCTCATAACAGTGTAGAGTGGGAGTGGCTGCCTCATAACAGAGTTGAGTGGAAGAGGCTGCTTCATAACAGTGTAGAGTGGGGGAGGCTGCCTCATAACAGTGTAGAGTGGGGGAGGCTGCCTCATAACAGTGTAGAGTGGGGGAGGCTGCCTAATAACAGTGTAGAGTGGGAGTGGCTGCCTCATAACAGTGTAGTGTGGGGGAGGCTGCCTCATAACAGTGTAGAGTGGGGGGAGGCTGCCTCATGACAGTGTAGAGTGGGAGAGGCTGCCTCATAACAGTGTAGAGTGGGAGTGGCTGCCTCATAACAGTGTAGAGTGGGAGTGGCTGCCTCATAAAAGTGTAGAGTGGGAGATGCTGCCTCATAACAGTGTAGAGTGGGAGAGGCTGCCTCATAACAGTGAAGATTGGGAGTGGCTGCCTCATAACAGTGTAGAGTGGGAGAGGCTGCATCATAACAGTGTAGAGTGGGAGTGGCTGCCTCATAACAGTGTAGAGTGGGGGAGGCTGCCTCCTAACAGTGTAGAGTGGGAGTGGCTGCCTCATAACAGTGTAGAGTGGGGGAAGCTGCCTCATAACAGTGTAGAGTGGGGGAGGCTGCCTCATAACAGTGTAGAGTGGGGGAGGCTGCCTCATAACATTGTAGAGTGGGGGAGGCTGCCTCATAACAGTGTAGAGTGGGAGTGGCTGCATCATAACAGTCTAGAGTGAGGCAGGCTGCCTCCTAACAGTGTAGAGTGGGGGAGGCTGCCTCATAACAGTGTAGAGTGGGGGAGGCTGCCTCATAACAGTGTACAGTGGGGGAGGCTGCCTCATAACAGTGTAGAGTGGGGGAGGATGCCTCATAACAGTGTAGAGTGAGGGAGGCTGCCTCATAACAGTGTAGAGTGGCAGTGGCTGCCTCATAACAGTGAAGAGTGGGGGAGACTGCCTCATAACAGTGTAGAGTGGGAGTGGCTGCCTCATAACAGTGTTGATTAGGGGAGGCTGCCTCATAACAGTGTAGAGTGGGGGAGGTTGCCTCATAACAGTGTAGAGTGGGAGTGGCTGCCTCATAACCGACTAGAGTGGGGGAGGCTGCCTCATAACAGTGTAGAGTGGGAGAGGCTGCCTCGTAACAGTGTAGAGTGGGAGTGGCTGCCTCATAACAGTGTAGAGGGGGGAGGCTGCCTCATAACAGTGTAGAGTGGGGGAGGCTGCCTCATAACAGTGTAGAGTGGGAGTGGCTGCCTCATAACAGTGTAGAGTGGAGGAGGCTGCCTCATAACAGTGTAGAGTGGGGGAGGCTGCCTCATAACAGTGTAGAGTGGGGGAGGCTGCCTCATAACAGTGTAGAGTGGGGGAGGCTGCCTCATAACAGTGTAGAGTGGGAGTGGCTGCCACATAACAGTGTAGAGTGGGAGTGGCTGCCTCATAACAGTGTAGAGTGGGGGAGGCTGCCTCATAACAGTGTAGAGTGGGGGAGGCTGCCTCATAACAGTGTAGAGTGGGGGAGGCTGCCTCATAACAGTGTAGAGTGGGGTAGGCTGCCTCATAACAGTGTAGAGTGGGGGAGGCTGCCTCATAACAGTGTAGAGTGGGAGAGGCTGCCTCATAACGGTGTAGAGTGGGGGTGGTTGCCTCATAACAGTGTAGAGTAGGGGAGGCTGCCTCATAATACTGTGTAGAGTGGGAGAGGCTGCCTCATAAAACAGTGTAGAGTGGGAGAGGCTGCCTCATAACACAGTGCAGAGTGGGGGAGGCTGCCTCATAACAGTGTAGAGTGGGATAGGCTGCTTCATAATACTGTAGAGTGCGAGTGGCTGCCTCATAACAGTGTAGAGTAGGGGAGGCTGCCTCATAACAGTGTAGGGTGGGGGAGGCTGCCTCATAACAGTGTAGAGTGGGGGAGGCTGCCTCATAACAATGTAGAGTGGGAGAGGCTGCCTCATAACAGTGTTGAGTGGGGGAGGCTGCCTCATAATACAGTGTAGACTGGGAGAGGCTGCCTCATAACACAGTGTAGAGTGGGGGAGGCTGCCTCATGACAATGTAGAGTGGGAGAGGCTGCCTCATAACAGTGTAGAGTGGGAGTGGCTGCCTCATAACAGTGTAGAGTGGGAGTGGTTGCCTCATAACAGTGTAGAGTGGGAGTGGCTGCCTCATAACAGTGTAGAGTGGGAGTGGCTGCCTCATAACAGTGTACAGTGGGGGAGGCTGCCTCATAACAGTGTAGAGTGGGGGAGGCTGCCTTATAACAGTGTAGAGTGGGAGAGGCTGCCTCATAACAGTGTAGAGTGGGGGAGGCTGCCTCATAACAGTGTAGAGTGGGAGAGGCTGCCTCATAACAGTGTAGAGAGGGAGTGGCTGCCTCATAACAGTGTAGAGTGGGAGAAGCTGCCTCATAACAGTGTAGAGTAGGAGTGGCTGCCTCATAACAGTGTAGTGTGGAAGAGGCTGCCTCATAATAGTGTAGAGTGGGAGTGGCTGCCTCATAACAGTATAGTGTGGAAGAGGCTGCCTCATAACACAGTGTAGAGTGGGAGAGGCTGCCTAATAACAGTGTAGAGTGGGAGTGGCTGCCTCATAACAGTGTAGAGTGGGAGTGGTTGCCTCATAACAGTGTAGAGTGGGAGTGGCTGCCTCATAACAGTGTAGAGTGGGAGAAGCTGCCTCATAACAGTGTAGAGTAGGAGTGGCTGCCTCATAACAGTGTAGAGTGGGGAGGCTGCCTCATAACAGTGTAGAGTGGGGGAGGCGGCCTCATAACAGTGTAGAGTGGGAGAGGCTGCCTCATAACATTGTAGAGTGGAGGAGGCTGCCTCATAACAGTGTAGAGTGGGAGTGGCTGCCTCATATCAGTGTAGAGTGGGGGAGGCTGCCTCATAACAGTGTAGAGTGGGAGTGGCTGCCTCATTACACAGTGCAGAGTGGGGGAGGCTGCCTCATAACAGTGTAGAGAGGGATAGGCTGCTTCATAATACTGTAGAGTGCGAGTGGCTGCCTCATAACAGTGTAGAGTGGGGGGAGGCTGCCTCATAACAGTGTAGAGTGGAGGAGGCTGCCTCATAACAGTGTAGAGTGGGGGAGGCTGCCTCATAACAAAGTAGAGTGGGAGAGGCTGCCTCATAACAGTGTTGAGTGGGGGAGGCTGCCTCATAATACAGTGTAGACTGGGAGAGGCTGCCTCATTACACAGTGTAGAGTGGGGGAGGCTGCCTCATGACAGTGTAGAGTGGGAGAGGCTGCCTCATAACAGTGTAGAGTGGGAGTGGCTGCCTCATAACAGTGTAGAGTGGGAGTGGTTGCCTCATAACAGTGTAGAGTGGGACTGGCTGCCTCATAACAGTGTAGAGTGGGAGTGGCTGCCTCATAACAGTGTACAGTGGGGGAGGCTGCCTCATAACAGTGTAGAGTGGGGGAGGCAGCCTTATAACAGTGTAGAGTGGGAGAGGCTGCCTCATAACAGTGTAGAGTGGGGGAGGCTGCCTCATAACAGTGTAGAGTGGGAGAGGCTGCCTCATAACAGTGTAGAGTGGGAGTGGCTGCCTCATAACAGTGTAGAGTGGGAGAAGCTGCCTCATAACAGTGTAGAGTAGGAGTGGCTGCCTCATAACAGTATAGTGTGGAAGAGGCTGCCTCATAACACAGTGTAGAGTGGGGGAGGCTGCCTCATGACAGTGTAGAGTGGGAGAGGCTGCCTCATAACAGTGTAGAGTGGGAGTGGCTGCCTCATAACAGTGTAGAGTGGGAGTGGTTGCCTCATAACAGTGTAGAGTGGGAGTGGCTGCCTCATAACAGTGTAGAGTGGGAGAAGCTGCCTCATAACAGTGTAGAGTAGGAGTGGCTGCCTCATAACAGTGTAGTGTGGAAGAGGCTGCCTCATAATAGTGTAGAGTGGGAGTGGCTGCCTCATAACAGTATAGTGTGGAAGAGGCTGCCTCATAACACAGTGTAGAGTGGGGGAGGCTGCCTCATGACAGTGTAGAGTGGGAGAGGCTGCCTCATAACAGTGTAGAGTGGGAGTGGCTGCCTCATAACAGTGTAGAGTGGGAGTGGTTGCCTCATAACAGTGTAGAGTGGGAGTGGCTGCCTCATAACAGTGTAGAGTGGGAGAAGCTGCCTCATAACAGTGTAGAGTAGGAGTGGCTGCCTCATAACAGTGTAGTGTGGAAGAGGCTGCCTCATAATAGTTTAGAGTGGGATTGGCTTCCTCATAACAGTGTAGAGTGGGGAGGCTGTTTCATAACAGTGTAGAGTGAGGAAGGCGGCCTCATAACAGTGTAGAGTGGGAGAGGCTGCCTCATAACATTGTAGAGTGGAGGAGGCTGCCTCATAACAGTGTAGAGTGGGAGTGGCTGCCTCATATCAGTGTAGAGTGGGGGAGGCTGCCTCATAACAGTGTAGAGTGGGAGTGGCTGCCTCATAACAGTGTAGAGTGGGAGTGGCTGCCTCATAACAGTGTAGAGTGGGGGAGGCTGCCTGATAACAGTGTAGAGTGGAGGAGGCTGCCTCATAATACAGTGTAGACTGGGAGAGGCTGCCTCATAACACAGTGTAGAGTGGGGGATGCTGCCTCATAACAGTGTAGAGTGGGGGAGGCTGCCTCATAATAAGGTGTAGACTGGGAGAGGCTGCCTCATAACACAGTGTAGAGTGGGGGAGGCTGCCTCTTAACAGTGTAGAGTGGGAAAAGCTGCCTCATAACAGTGTAGAGTGGGAGTGTCTGCCTCATAACAGAGTTGAGTATGAGAGGCTGCCTTATAACAGTGTAGAGTGTGGGAGGCAGCCTCATAACAGTGTAAAGTGGGGGAGGCTGCCTCATAACAGTGTAGAGTGGGGGAGGCTGCCTCATAACAGTGTAGAGTGGGAGTGGCTGCCTCATAACCGTGTAGTGTGTGGGAGGCTGTCTCATAACAGTGTAGAGTGGGGGGAGGCTGTCTCATAACAGTGTAGAGTGGGGGGAGGCTGCCTCATAACAGTGTAGAGTGGGAGTGGCTGCCTCATAACAGTGTAGAGTGGGAGAGGCTGCCACATAACAGTGTAGAGTGGGAGAGGCTGCCTCATAACAGTGTAGATTGGGAGTGGCTGCCTCATAACAGTGTAGAGTGGGAGTGACTGCCTCATAACAGTTTAGAGTGGGAGTGGCTGCCTCATACCAGTGTAGAGTGGGTAAGGCTGCCTCATAACAGTGTAGAGTGGGGGAGGCTGCCTCATAACATTGTAGAGTGGGAGTGGCTGCTTCATGATAGTGTAGAGTGGGGGAGGCTGCCTCATAACAGTGTAGAGTAGGAGTGGCTGCCACATAATATTGTAGAGTAGGAAAGGCTTCCTCATAACAGTGTAGAGTGGGGGAGGCTGCCTCAGAACAGTGTAGAGCAGGAGTGGCTGCCTCATAATAGTGTAGAGTGGGAGTGGCTGGCTCATAACAGTGTAGAGTGGGGGAGGCTGCCTCATAACAGTGTAGAGTGGGAGAGGCTGCCTCATAACAGTATAGAGTGGGAGAGGCTGCCTCATAACAGTGTAGAGTGGGAGTGGCTGCCTCATAACAGTGTAGAGTTGGAGAGGCTGCCTCATAACAGTGTAGAGTAGGAGTGGCTGCCTCATGACAGTGTAGTGTGGAAGAGGCTGCCTCATAATAGTGTAGAGTGGGAGTGGCTGCCTCATAACAGTGTAGAGTGGGGAGGCTGCCTCATAACAGTGTAGAGTAAGGGAGGCGGCCTCATAACAGTGTAGAGTGTGAGAGGCTGCCTCATTGTTACGGACCCGAGTCCAACGTCCAAGCACAGAGCAGTGACGACCACGCCATCTGTGGGTCAGCTCCCGAAACCCCCTCCAAATGGACGGTGCTATCAAGTGAGGACAGGAAATACCAGACACAAGGGCAAGTTTCCCATCCTAATCAGCTCATAACACAGCCGCTGCTGACCTCTGGTGAGGTGGAGCTTAGACAGCAACGCCATCTATGGAGTGGATAGATGGGCGTTTTGGTCTGAGCCGGTAAGTGACGTGCCCTAGAGTGTCCTGATTATTGATGACGTGTCTGATTGCAGAGTCGACCTGGGACTGCTGTAATGAACATTGAGTGAGTCTACCCAAGGCAGTCGTCTTGTCTCCAAGTGTTTGCTGCAGCAGCTGTGAGTCGCTCCCCGGATGAACACTGTGGTGTTACCCTGCCTGTGACGTGGCAGTTGAGGGATTGTAGTACCCGGGACTGACTGGTGGAGACGCTTAACCACTGGGGTGTTGTGGCAAGGAGAGTGGTCTGTGGGATCACACGAGGCTCCTGACTAGGGTTCGCAACCTTAGTATCGATCGTGGAGTGGCCTTACCAGCGTCGCTGATTGGAACCTGCCAGCTACCGGATGGACTTGTGGTTGATGGCCTCCACGGTGGTGCCCCCAGTAGAACTGTGATTTGGCTGGCCTGTGGCCAGGGTAGACTCAAGAGGATCGAAGGATTCATAGTGAGGCCACAAGAGCACCAAGAACTTAGCATCGTGAACACCGTGAACGTCTAGAATCTTCAGAAGAAGACATTGTTGTACATTCTAGTGTTTATACCCTCCCCCCCCCCCCCCCCCGTGTAATCTTTTATATAGTATTTATGGTGATGGTGATAATTACATTATTAAGTTTTTGCCTTTATTTCCCTTCCCCTTTTATTTTACTTGCGTTACGGATCACATCCCTTGAAAGCCACTACTAGCTTGGGGCCGGATACCCTTACTCTACTATCATCAGAGAAAGAACTCGGTTGCGACCCGAGAGGGCCGTAACATAATTGGCATCCCCAGCGGGATCCGACCCCTTGTCAAGTATGTTTGACAAGGGTGGTGAAGTGGCGTAATCCCTGTAAATAATTCCCCCTGTGTGTGACTATTAGGACTTTATACGTCCTGTGCGCTGCTCGGAGTGACTAAGTGCAATATTGTGCAGTGCGGTGCTCGCTGTGATTAAGTGCAGTATTGTGTAGTGCGGTGCTCAGTGTGACTCAGTGCAATATTGTAGAGCGAGGTGCTCGCTGTGATTAAGTGCAATATTGTGTAGCGCGGTGCCCGGTGTAATTACGTGCAATATTGGCAAGTGCAGTGTTTGGTGCAATAAAGTGCAATATTGACGTAGAACAGTGCCCGGTGCGTTAAGTGCTAACGAAAGCGGTGTGTTAAGAGCTAGTGTGCTAGTGACAATGGCAGAAAAAGCGACCATCGACGATCTGGACGATGTTCAGGCTTTTCTGAACAGGGAGGACTGTCTTGCCAGATTGAAATATCTGGGCAAACAGGAACTCGTACTGGTGAGTGCCTACCTGGAGATCAAGATACGTACCAGTGATTCCCGGGTGGAGATCTTGTCCAAGGTTCACCGGCATTTCAAGGCCGATGAGAAACAGGAAAGTGAGGCACAAGGTACAAAAGAAAGTGAAGAAGTAGCTTCCACTGAAAAGGAAGATAAAGGCAGTGACATTGACAGTGATGCAGGTGAGCTAAATATAAGTTTACTTACAGTCAAAATGCGTGCCCTGGAAATAAATCGTGAGATAGAATCGAAGAAGTTAGAAATAGAACGAGAATTAAAAGAAAAAGAATTGGCGATGAGGCGTTTAGAATTAGAAAGAGAAGAAAGAAGAGAAGAACGAGAAAGAGAGAGAGAAGAGCGAGAAAGAGAAGAGAAACGAGAGAGAGAAGAGCGAGAGAGAGAAAAAGAAGAACGAGAAAAAGAACGAGAAAGAGAAGAGAAACGAGAGAGAGAAGAACGAGACAGGCAAGAACGACGAGACCGAGAGGAAAGAGAGAGACAACATGAGCTAGAAGTATTGCGGTTAGGCGGTGGTCGGAGGCAAACGACGGACACAAGCCTTTTCGATCCGGTGAGGAACATCAAAATGGTCCCAAAGTTCAACGAGAAGGAAGTTTCAAAGTTCTTCGTGGCCTTCGAGAAAGTCGCAGTATCTTTGGAGTGGCCAAGGGAGAATTGGGCCATCATGATACAGTCAGTCTTGACTGGGAAGGCCCAAGTCGCCTACTCCACGTTGTCCCTTGATGACTCTGGCGATTACGACAAGGTGAAGAAGGTAGTGCTCATGGCGTACCAGTTGGTACCTGAGGCTTACAGGCAGAAGTTCAGGAACCTGAAAAAGACCTCAGAGCACACTTTCACCGAATTCGCCACTATCAAGGAGCGACTTTTCCAGGAATGGTGTGCCTCTCGGAAGGTGGAGACCAAAGAAGACCTCGAGCAGCTCATACTGTTAGAGGACTTCAAGGATTGTTTGTCTGGAGACCTGAAGACGTACTTAGAGGAGCAGCAGGTGGGGACCTTGAGTGCGGCAGCCACCATGGCTGAGGAATACATCCTGACGCACAGGCCTTCTGCTAAGTACGTCCCAAGGAATTACCCCCGCCGGTTTGACAAACCTCATCAGGAAGAGGAGAGACCCGTCCCACAAAGCGCTAAGAAGACGCCCCCAAATAGCCCTCGAAGGACTAGTCCTAGCAGTCCGAAATACCGGAGTCCGAGGAGGAATGTGGTGTGCTGGACTTGTGGGCAGAAAGGGCATGTAGCTGCTATGTGCCGAGGCAGAAGAGGTAGCGGCGCACGTCGGGAGGTGATGTTGATGAGCTGTGTAACACCACCAGCAGGAAGCCAGTCTACGATTACGCAGGAAGAACCCAGATTGTTTTCCCCTCACACTTCAAACATGTATGTATCGAGTGGTCATACTGGTAGATCTGTTGTAGTGCTCAGAGATAGTGGAGCAGCCCAGTCCCTGATCGTGAAAAACTCGTTACCCGAGGGAGTGAGTGTGGAAGGGAGACAAAAGGTTATCCTGGTTGGGTTTCCTAGGACACAGTACATCGCCCCCTTAGTGCCGGTACATCTCGACTCGCCTTACTTCAGCGGCACATGTGCGTTGGCAGTAGTCGATACCCTGCCTATAGCTGGGATCGACGTGATACTAGCCAACGACTTGGTGACAGATTGGAGCTACAATCTTCCCAAGGTCGCGGACGAGTCAGCCGGAACAGCAAGGTCCGAGGTAACGGCAGGCGTTGGTAATATCCAGGTACGGACAGACCCGGAAAATAATATGTTTAATTTGTCCTCTACCCGACAGATTGAGAACGTTCTAGCAGAGTCTCCTGAATCGTCTCCCGACGGGGAACATGCGGTTAAGGTAGCAGAAGCAACTAAGCATGAAGAGAGGTCTCGTGTGCAAGCACCCACGGATACCAACGAGTCTGGAGCGAAGGCACCTGAGTACTTGGGGTATGGCAAGATACCACGTTCATTGAACCGGCCAGAGATTCCCCAGACGTCGGAGGTATGTGAGGTATATACGAAAGGTCTAGTGCCCTCTTCGGTCCAAACCAGGCTAATGGTTATAGCCGGCTATGGACATTTCAAGCTCAGAAAACTTGTCCCTAAGTTAACCAAATGTTTCCTAGCGGTATTTTTTGTTCTTGTGTGTGTTCTCAGTAAGGACCAGTGGACGACCCGACAGATGATGGCTCCCATGAACATCGTGAAGAGATCCCAGGGATTGGAGATTTGCACTGCGAGTGATGCAGTCAAAGGAGGGACCTGGAAGGTGATGGTAGATACAGGAGGTACGAGATGTGATATTATGAGTGATTGTTTCCGACAGGTTGACACCCCCCGCGTGATGGCTGAGCCTGGATTCAGCGTTATGTGGAACGTTGGTCGACCTGACGGTGGCAGAGCAGACTCCATCTGCGGTGTACAAGCAGCTCCGTTGGAACTAGGTGTAGGCCTAGTAAGCGAGTGTGCAGTAAGTACTGACTAACCCACAGTCGCTGTCACTCTGAATAATCCGACTCCTGTATTCCAGGTTCCCGTCTCCCTGAAGGACTATCGGACCGGTACTAGAAATGCCGTCTGTAACCAGCCATCAACGGTGCCACGACACAGGGAGGTGTCGAGTCGCCCCAGATCGTGTCTACACCGATCCTTACTCGAGAGATGTGAGATTATGCCCCTGCTTGACATCGCAGTGGAAATGTGGACGATTACATCAGGCAGGTCATTGCCTTCCATCTGCAAGTTTCCTTTGTGCCAGAGTTGCCCAGTGGTACAGTTCTGTGGACTAGACATCCTCGCAATTCCAGTTCATAATGTACGTGAGTCCATTTGGAGTTGTGTCCCCGTACTAATTTGGTTTGTGTTTCTCTTTTTAGAACCCCAAGCCAAATTCTTTTTGGTGGGGAGGTGTTACGGACCCGAGTCCAACGTCCGAGCACGGAGCAGTGACGACCACGCCATCTGTGGGTCAGCTCCCGAAACCCCCTCCAAATGGACGGTGCCATCAAGTGAGGACAGGAAATACCAGCCACAAGGGCAAGTTTCCCGTCCTAATCAGCTCATAACACAGCCGCTGCTGACCTCTGGTGAGGTGGAGCTTAGACAGCAATGCCATCTATGGAGTGGATAGATGGGCGTTTGGGTCTGAGCCGGTAAGTGACGTGCCCTAGAGTGTCCCGATTATTGATGACGTGTCTGATTGCAGAGTCGACCTGGGACTGCTGTAATGAACGTTGAGTGAGTCTACCCAAGGCAGCCATCTTGTCTCCAAGTGTTTGCTGCAGCAGCTGTGAGTCGAATGAACACCGGATGAACACTGTGGTGTTACCCTGCCTGTGACGTGGCAGTTGAGGGATTGTAGTACCCGGGACTGACTGGTGGAGACGCTTAACCACTGGGGTGTTGTGGCAAGGAGAGTGGTCTGTGGGATCACACGAGGCTCCTGACTAGGGTTCGTGACCTTAGTATCGATCGTGGAGTGGCCTTACCAGCGTCGCTGATTGGAACCTGCCAGCTACCGGCTGGACTTGTGGTTGATGGCCTCCACGACGGTGCCCCCAGTGGAACTGTGATTTGGCTGGCCTGTGGCCAGGGTAGACTCAAGAGGATCGAAGGATTCATAGTGAGGCCACAAGAGCACCAAGAACTTAGAATCGTGAGCACCGTGAACGTCTAGACTCTTCAGAAGAAGACATTGTTGTACATTCTAGTGTTTATTCCCCCTCCCCCCCGTGTAATCTTTTATATAGTATTTATGGTGATGGTGATAATTACATTATTAAGTTTTTGCCTTTATTTCCCTTCCCCTTTTATTTTACTTGCGTTACGGATCACATCCCTTGAAAGCCACTACTAGCTTGGGGCCGGATACCCTTACTCTACTAACATCAGAGAAAGAACTCGGTTGCGACCCGAGAGGGCCGTAACACTCATAACAGTGTAGAGTGGAGGGGGCTGCCTCATAACAGTGTAGTGTGGAAGAGGCTGCCTCATAATAGTGTAGAGTAGGAGTGGCTGCCTCATAACAGTGTAGAGTGGGGAGGCTGCCTCATAACAGTGTAGAGTGGGGGAGGCGGCCTCTGAACAGTGTAGAGTGGGAGAGGCTGCCTCATAACAGTGTAGATTGGGAGAGGCTGCCTCATAACAGTGTAGAGTGGGGGAGGCGGCCTCATAACAGTGTAAGGTGGGAGAGGCTGCCTCATAACAGTGTAGAGTGGAGGAGGCTGCCTCATAACAGTGTAGAGTGGGAGTGGCTGCCTCATAACAGTGTAGAGTGGGTGAGGCTGCCTCATAACAGTGTAGAGTGGGAGTGGCTGCCTCATAACAGTGTAGAGTGGGAGTGGCTGCCTCATAACAGTGTAGAGTGGAGGAGGCTGCCTGACAAGAGTGTAGAGTGGAGGAGGCTGCCTCATAACAGAGTAGAGTGGGAGAGGCTGCCTCATAACAGTGTAGAGTGGGGGAGGCTGCCTCATAACAGTGTAGAGTGGGAGTGGCTGCCTCATAACAGTGTAGAGTGGGAGAGGCTGCCTCATAACAGTGTAGAGTAGGGGAGGCTGCCTCATAACAGTGGAAGTAGCTGCCTCATAATAGTGCAGTGTGGGGGCGGCTGCCTCATGAGAGTGTAGAGAAGGGGGAGGCTGCCTCATGACAGTGTAGAGTGGGAGAGGCTGCCTCATATCAGTGTAGAGTGGGAGAGGCTGCCACATAACAGTGTAGAGTGGGAGTGGCTGCCTCATAACAGTGTAGAGTGGGAGAGGCTGCCTCATAACAGTGTAGAGTGGGGGAGGCTGCCTCATAACAGTGTAGAGTGGGAGTGGCTGCCTCATAACAGTGTAGAGTGGGGGAGGCTGCCTCATAACAGTGTAGAGTGGGAGTGGCTGCCTCATAACAGTGTAGAGTGGGAGAGGCTGCCTCATAACAGTGTAAAGTGGGAGAGGCTGCCTCATAACAGTGTAGAGTGTGGGAGGCTGCCTCATAACAGTGTAGAGTGGGAGTGGCTGCCTCATAACAGTGTAGAGTGGGGGAGGCTGCCTGATAACAGTGTAGAGTGGGGGAAGCGGCCTCATAACAGTGTAGAGTGGGAGAGCCTGCCTCATGACAGTGTAGAGTGAGGGAGGCTACCTCATAACAGTGTAGAGTGGGAGTGGCTGCCTCATAACAGTTTAGAGTGGGAGTTGCTGCCTCATAACAGTGAAGAGTGGGAGAGGCCGCATCATAACAGTGTAGAGAAGGGGAGGCTGCCTCATAACAGTGTAGAGTGGGGGAGGCGGCCTCATAACAGTGTAGAGTGGGAGTGGCTGCCGCATAACAGTGTAGAGTAGGGGAGGCTGCCTCATAACAGTGTAGAGTGGGGGAGGCAGCCTCATAACAGTGTAGAGTGGGAGTGGCTGCCTCATAACAGTGTAGAGTGGGTGAGGCTGCCTCAAAACAGTGTAGAGTGGGAGCGGCTGCCTCATAACAGTGTAGAGTGGGAGAGGCTGCCTCATAACAGTGTAGAGTGGGAGTGGCTGCCTCATATCAGTGTAGAGTGGGGGAGGCGGCCTCATAACAGTGTAGAGTGGGAGTGGCTGCTTCATAACAGTGTAGAGTGGGAGTGGCGGCCTCATAACAGTGTAGAGTAGAGGAGGCTGCCTCATAACAGTGTAGAGTGGGAGTGGCTGCCTCATAACAGTGTAGAGTGAGGGACGCTGCCTCATAACAGTGTAGAGTGGGGGAGGCTGCCTCATAATACAGTGTAGAGTGGGGGCGGCTGCCTCATAACAGTGTAGAGTGGGAGTGGCTGCCTCATAAGAATGTAGAGTGGGAGAGGCTGCCTCATAACAGTGTAGAGTGGGAGAGGCTGCCTCATGACAGTGTAGAGTGGGGGAGGCTGCCTCATAACAGTGTAGAGTGAGAGTGGCTGCCTCATAAGAATGTAGAGTGGGAGAGGCTGCCTCATAAGAATGTAGAGTGGGAGAGGCTGCCTCATAATAGTGTAGAGTGGGAGAGGCTGCCTCATGACAGTGTAGAGTGAAGGAGGCTGCCTCATAATACAGTGTACAGTGGTTGAGGCTGCCTCATGACAGTGTAGAGTGGGGGAGGCTGCCTCATAACAGTGTAGAGTGGGAGAGGCTGCCTCATATCAGTGTAGAGTGGGAGAGGCTGCCTCATAACAGTGTAGAGTGGGAGTGGCTGCCTCAAAACAGTGTAGAGTGGGAGTTACTGTCTCATAACAGTGTAGAGTGGGGGAGGCTGCCTCATACCAGTGTAGAGTGGGAGTGGCAGCCTCATAACAGTGTAGAGTGGGAGAGGCTGCCTCATAACAGTGTAAAGTGGGAGAGGCTGCCTCATAACAGTGTAGAGTGGGAGGCTGCCTCATAACAGTGTAGAGTGGGAGTGGCTGCCTCATAACAGTGTAGAGTGGGGTAGGCTGCCTGATAACAGTGTAGAGTGGGGGAGGCGGCCTCATAACAGTGTAGAGTGGGAGAGCCTGCCTCATGACAGTGTAGAGTGGGGGAGGCTGCCTCATAACAGTGTAGAGTGGGGGAGGCTGCCTCATGACAGTGTAGAGTGGGGGAGGCTGCCTCATAACAGTGTAGAGTGGGAGTGGCTGCCTCATAACAGTTTAGAGTGGGAGTGGCTGCCTCATAACAGTGAAGAGTGGGAGAGGCCGCATCATAACAGTGTAGAGAAGGGGAGGCTGCCTCATAACAGTGTAGAGTGGGGGAGGCGGCCTCATAACAGTGTAGAGTGGGAGTGGCTGCCTCATAACAGTGTAGAGTAGGGGAGGCTGCCTCATAACAGTGTAGAGTGGGGGAGGCAGCCTCATAACAGTGTAGAGTGGGAGTGGCTGCCTCATAACAGTGTAGAGTGGGGGAGGCTGCCTCAAAACAGTGTAGAGTGGGAGCGGCTGCCTCATAACAGTGTAGAGTGGGAGAGGCTGTTTCATAACAGTGTAGAGTGGGAGTGGCTGCCTCATATCAGTGTAGAGTGGGGGAGGCGGCCTCATAACAGTGTAGAGTAGCGATGGCTGCCTCATAACAGTGTAGAGTGGGAGTGGCTGCCTCATAACAGTGTAGAGTGGGAGTGGCGGCCTCATAACAGTGTAGAGTAGGGGAGGCTGCCTCATAACAGTGTAGAGTGGGAGTGTCTGCCTCATAACAGTGAAGAGTGGGAGAGGCCGCATCATAACAGTGTAGAGAAGGGGAGGCTGCCTCATAACAGTGTAGAGTGGGGGAGGCTGCCTCATAATACAGTGTAGCGTGGGGGAGGCTGCCTCATAACAGTGTAGAGTGGGAGAGGCCGCATCATAACAGTGTAGAGAAGGGGAGGCTGCCTCATAACAGTGTAGAGTGGGGGAGGCTGCCTCATAATACAGTGTAGAGTGGGGGAGGCTGCCTCATAACAGTGTAGAGTGGGAGTGGCTGCCTCATAAGAATGTAGAGTGGGAGGGCTGCCTCATAACAGTGTAGAGTGGGAGAGGCTGCCTCATGACAGTGTAGAGTGGGGGAGGCTGCCTCATAACAGTGTAGAGTGAGAGTGGCTGCCTCATAAGAATGTAGAGTGGGAGAGGCTGCCTCATAAGAATGTAGAGTGGGAGAGGCTGCCTCATAACAGTGTAGAGTGGGAGAGGCTGCCTCATGACTGTGTAGAGTGAAGGAGGCTGCCTCATAATACAGTGTAGAGTGGTTGAGGCTGCCTCATGACAGTGTAGAGTGTGGGAGGCTGCCTCATAACAGTGTAGAGTGGGGGAGGCTGCCTCATAACAGTGTAGAGTGGGAGAGGCTGCCTCATAACAGTGTAGAGTGTGAGTGGCAGCCTCATAACAGTGCAGAGTGGGAGTGACTGCCTCATAACAGTGTAGAGTGGGAGTGACTGCCTCATAACAGTGTAGAGTGGGGGAGGCTGCCTCATAACAGTGTAGAGTGAAAGTGACTGCCTCATAACAGTGTAGAGTGGGGAGGCTGCCTCATAACAGTGTAGAGTGAGAGTGACTGCCTCATAACAGTGTAGAGTGGGAGTGGCTGCCTCATAACAGTGTAGAGTGGGGGAGGCTGCCTCATAACAGTGTAGAGTGGGAGAGGCTGCCTCATAACAGTGTAGAGTGTGAGTGGCAGCCTCATAACAGTGCAGAGTGGGAGTGACTGCCTCATAACAGTGTAGAGTGGGAGTGACTGCCTCATAACAGTGTAGAGTGGGGGAGGCTGCCTCATAACAGTGTAGAGTGGGAGTGACTGCCTCATAACAGTGTAGAGTGGGGGAGGCTGCCTCATAACAGTGTAGAGTGAGAGTGACTGCCTCATAACAGTGTAGAGTGGGAGTGGCTGCCTCATAACAGTGTAGAGTGGGAGTGACTGCCTCATAACAGTGTAGAGTGGGGGAGGCTGCCTCATAACAGTATAGAGTGGGGGAGGCTGCCTCATAACAGTGTAGAGTGGGGGAGGCTGCCTCATAACAGTGTAGAGTGAGAGTGACTGCCTCATAACAGTGTAGAGTGGGAGTGGCTGCCTCATAACAGTGTAGAGTGGGGGAGGCTGCCTCATAACAGTGTAGAGTGGGAGAGGCTGCCTCATAACAGTGTAGAGTGTGAGTGGCAGCCTCATAACAGTGCAGAGTGGGAGTGACTGCCTCATAACAGTGTAGAGTGGGAGTGACTGCCTCATAACAGTGTAGAGTGGGGGAGGCTGCCTCATAACAGTGTAGAGTGGGAGTGACTGCCTCATAACAGTGTAGAGTGGGGGAGGCTGCCTCATAACAGTGTAGAGTGAAAGTGACTGCCTCATAACAGTGTAGAGTGGGGAGGCTGCCTCATAACAGTGTAGAGTGAGAGTGACTGCCTCATAACAGTGTAGAGTGGGAGTGGCTGCCTCATAACAGTGTAGAGTGGGGGAGGCTGCCTCATAACAGTGTAGAGTGGGAGAGGCTGCCTCATAACAGTGTAGAGTGTGAGTGGCAGCCTCATAACAGTGCAGAGTGGGAGTGACTGCCTCATAACAGTGTAGAGTGGGAGTGACTGCCTCATAACAGTGTAGAGTGGGGGAGGCTGCCTCATAACAGTGTAGAGTGGGAGTGACTGCCTCATAACAGTGTAGAGTGGGGGAGGCTGCCTCATAACAGTGTAGAGTGGGGGTGGCTGCCTCATAACAGTGTAGAGTGGGGAAGGCTGCCTCATAACAGTGTAGAGTGGGAGTGGCTGCCTCATAACAGTGTAGAGTGGGGGAGGCTGCCTCACAACAGTGTAGTTATGAGGCAGCCTCACCCTCACACCTCCCTCATCCCTCCCTCACCCTTCCCTCACCCCTCCTTCACCCCTCCCTCACCTCTACCCTAAATCCGTGCAGGGTGGGAGAGAGGGAAGGAGGGAGGAGTAGCTTACCTCCTCCAGATCACATCCGGCCTCCTGCGCCTCCAGGTACGCCCGTAGCTTCCCTTGTCCTAGTAAAAACAAACCCTCACTAAATCCTGTACAGTAACCCATTCTACGATAAAAAACAACTGCGATTCAACTTGTTTGTCCTGGGGAAAGAACATTATCCTTGCCCATTTTCGGGACAAAATTACAATTGGCATCATTGCTCGTCCATCATAGGTAAAAAAATGACAACAGCCATCTCCTTATTCGTCCTGCAGAAAACACTGCGCATGGCTCGACGCCGCGGGCTGTCGTCGTTCGTACTATGGAGAAAAACGAACTTAAAGGGCGTAAATACTGTATTTAAATGTTTTAACACTTTCTTGCTTGGACACTTTCTGGCCTGGACACTTGTTGGTCTGGACACTTGCTGGCCTGGACACTTGTTGGTCTGGACACTTGCTGGTCTGTACACTTGCTGGTCTGGACACTTGTTGGTCTGGACACATGTTGGTCTGGACACTTGCTGGTCTGGACACTTGTTGGTCTGGACACTTGTTGGTCTGGACACTTGCTGGTCTGTACACTTGCTGGTCTGGACACTTTCTGGCCTGCACACTTGCTGGTCTGGACACTTTCTTGCTTTGACACTTTCTGGCCTGGACACTTGCTGGCCTGGACACTTGCTGGCCTGGACACTTGCTGGCCTGGACACTTACTGGCCTGGACACTTGCTGGCCTGGACACTTGCTGGCCTGGACACTTACTGGCCTGGACACTTACTGGCCTTGACACTTGCTGGTCTGGACACTTGCTGGCCTTGACACTTGCTGGTCTGGACACTTGCTGGCCTGGACACTTGCTGGCCTGGACACTTGCTATTCTGGACACTTGCTGGTCTGCATGGACACTTGTTGGTCTGGACACTTGTTGGTCTGGACACTTGCTGGTCTGGACACTTGTTGGTCTAGACACTTGTTGGTCTGGACACTTGTTGGTCTGGACACTTGCTGGCCTGGACACTTGTTGGTCTAGACACTTGTTGGTCTGGACACTTGTTGGTCTGGACACTTGCTGGCCTGGACACTTGTTGGTCTAGACACTTGTTGGTCTGGACACTTGTTGGTCTGGACACTTGCTGGTCTGGACACTTGCTGGTCTGGACACTTGCTGGTCTGGACACTTGCTGGTCTGCATGGACACTTGTTGGTCTGGACACTTGCTGGTCTGGACACTTGCTGGTCTGGACACTTGCTGGTCTGGACACTTGCTGATCTGGACACTTGCTGGTCTGGACACTTTTTGGTCTGGACACTTGCTGGCCTGGACACTTGCTGGCCTGGACACTTGCTGGCCTGGACACTTGCTGGCCTGGACACTTGCTGGCTTGGACACTTGCTGGTCTGCATGGACACTTGCTGGCCTGGACACTTGCTGGTCTGGACACTTGCGGGTCTGGACACTTGCTGGCCTGGACACTTGCTGGCTTGGACACTTGCTGATCTGGACACTTGCTGGTCTGGACACTTGCTGGTCTGGACACTTGCTGGCTTGGACACTTGCTGGCCTGGACACTTGCTGGTCTGGACACTTGCTGGCCTGGACACCTTCTGGCCTGGACACTTGCTATTCTGGACACTTGCTGGTCTGCATGGACACTTGTTGGTCTGGACACTTGCTGGTCTGGACACTTGCTGGTCTGGACACTTGATGGCTTGGACACTTGCTGGCCTGGACACTTGCTGGTCTGGACACTTACTGGCCTGGACACTTGCTGGCCTGGACACTTGCTAGCCTGGACACTTGCTATTCTGGACACTTGCTGGTCTGGACACTTGCTGGTCTGGACACTTGTTGGTCTGGACACTTGCTGGTCTGCATGGACACTTGTTGGTCTGGACACTTGTTGGTCTGGACATTTGCTGGTCTGCATGGACACTTGGTGGTCTGGACACTTGTTGGCCTGGACACTTTCTGGCCTGGACACTTGCTGGCCTGGACACTTGCTGGCCTGGACACTTTCTGGCCTGGACACTTGCTGGTCTGCATGGACACTTGTTGATCTGGACACTTGTTGGTCTGGACACTTGCTGGCCTGGACACTTGCTGGCCTGGACATTTGCTGGCCTGGACACTTGCTGGCCTGGACACTTGCTAGTCTGGACACTTGCTGGTCTGCATGGACACTTGTTGGCCTGGACACTTGCTGGTATGGACACTTGCTGGTCTGTACACTTGCTGGCCTGGACACTTGTTGGTCTGGACACTTGCTGGCCTGGTCACTTGCTGGCCTGGACACTTGCTGGTCTGGAAACTTGCTGGCCTGGACACTTGCTGGCCTGGACAAATGCTGGCCTGGACACTTGCTGGTCTGGACACTTGCTGGCCAGGACACTTGCTATTCTGCACACTTGCTGGCTTGGACACTTGCTGGTCAGGACACTTGCTGGCCTGGACACATGCTGGCCTGGACACTTTCTGGCCTGGACACTTGCTGGCCTGGACACTTGCTATTCTGGACACTTGCTGGCCTGGACACTTGCTGGTCTGGACACTTGCTGGCCTGGACACTTGTTGGCCTGGACACTTGCTGGTCTGGACACTTGCTGGCCTGGACACTTGTTGGTCTTTACACTTGCTGGCCTGGACACTTGTTGGTCTGGACACTTGCTGGTCTGGAGACTTGCTGGCCTGGACACTTGTTGGTCTGGACACTTGCTGGCCTGGACACTTGTTGGTCTGGACACTTGCTGGTCTGTACACTTGCTGGTCTGGACACTTGTTGGTCTTGACACTTGCTGGCCTGGACACTTGCTGGTCTGGACACTTGTTGGTCTGGACACTTGCTGGTCTGGACACTTGTTGGTCTGGACACTTGCTGGCCTGGACACTTGCTGGTCTGGACACTTGCTGGTCAGTACACTTGCTGGCCTGGACACTTGCTGGTCTGGAAACTTGTTGGTCTGGACACTTGCTGGTATGGACACTTGCTGGTCTGGACACTTGCTGGCCTGGACACTTGTTGGTCTGGACACTTGCTGGTCTGGACACTTGCTGGTCTGGACACTTGCTGGCCTGGACACTTGCTGGTCTGGACACTTGCTGGTCAGGACACTTGCTGGTCTGGACACTTGTTGGTCTGGACACTTGCTGGTCTGGACACTTGCTGGCCTGGACACTTGCTGGCCTGGACACTTGCTGGTCTAAATACCTGCTGGTCTGGACACTTGCTGGTTTAAATACCTGCTGGTCTGGACACTTGCTGGTCTGGACACTTGCTGGTCTGGACACTTGCTGGTCTGGACATTTGTTGGTCTGGACACTTGCTGGTCTGGACACTTGCTGGTCTGGACACTTGCTGGTCTGGACACTTGTTGGTCTGGACACTTGCTGGTCTGTACACTTGCTGGTCTGGACACTTGTTGGCCTGGACACTTGTTGGTATGGACACTTGTTGCCTGGACACTTGCTGGTCTGGACACTTGCTGGTCTGGACACTTGCTGGTCTGGACACTTGTTGGTCTGGACACTTGTTGGTCTGGACACTTGTTGGTCTGGACACTTGTTGGTCTGGACACTTGCTGGTCTGGACACTTGCTGGTCTGGACACTTGTTGGTCTGGACACTTGTTGGTCTGGACACTTGTTGGTCTGGACACTTGTTGGTCTGGACACTTGTTGGTCTGGACACTTGCTGGTCTGGACACTTGCTGGTCTGGACACTTGTTGGTATGGACACTTGTTGGTCTGGACACTTGTTGGTCTGGACACTTGTTGGTCTAGACACTTGTTGGTCTGGACACTTGCTGGTTTGGACAGTTGTTGGTCTGGACACTTGTTGGTCTGGACACTTGTTGCTCTGGACACTTGCTGGTCTGGACACTTGTTGGTCTGGACACATGTTGGTCTGGACACTTGTTGGTCTGGACACTTGCTGGTCTGGACACTTGCTGGTCTGGACACTTGTTGGTCTGGACACATGTTGGTCTGGACACTTGTTGGTCTGGACACTTGTTGGTCTGGACACTTGCTGGTCTGGACACTTGCTGGTCTGGACACTTGCTGGTCTGGACACTTGCTGGTCTGGACACTTGCTGGTCTGGACACTTGTTGGTCTGGACACTTTTTGGCCTGGACACTTGTTGGCCTGGACACTTGCTGGTCTGGACACTTGCTGGCCTGGGCACTTGTTGGTCTGGACACTTGGTGGCCTGGACACTTGCTGGTCTGGACACTTGCTGGTCAGGACACTTGCTGGTCTGGACACTTGTTGGTTTGGACACTTGTTGGTCTGGACACTTGCTGGCCTGGACACTTGTTGGCCTGGACACTTGCTGGTCTAAATACCTGCTGGTCTGGACACTTGCTGGTCTAAATACCTGCTGGTCTGGACACTTGCTGATCTGGACACTTGTTGGTCTGGACACTTGCTGGTCTGTCCACTTGTTGGTCTGGACACTTGCTGGTCTGGACACTTGCGGGTCTGGACACTTGCTGGTTTAAATACCTGCTGGTCTGGACACTTGCTGCTCTGGACACTTGCTGGTCTGGACACTTGCTGGTCTGGACATTTGTTGGTCTGGACACTTGCGGGTCTGGACACTTGCTGGTTTAAATACCTGCTGGTCTGGACACTTGCTGGTCTGGACACTTGCTGGTCTGGACACTTGCTGGTCTGTACACTTGTTGGTCTGGACACTTGCTGGTCTGGACACTTGCTGGCCTGGGCACTTGTTGGTCTGGACACTTGCTGGTCTGGACACTTGCTGGCCTGGACACTTGTTGGCCTGGACACTTGCTGGTCTAAATACCTGCTGGTCTGGACACTTGCTGGTCTAAATACCTGCTGGTCTGGACACTTGCTGGTCTGGACACTTGTTGGTCTGGACACTTGCTGGTCTGTCCACTTGTTGGTCTGGACACTTGCTGGTCTGGACACTTGCGGGACTGGACACTTGCTGGTTTAAATACCTGCTGGTCTGGACACTTGCTGGTCTGGACACTTGCTGGTCTGGACACTTGCTGGTCTGGACATTTGTTGGTCTGGACACTTGCGGGTCTGGACACTTGCTGGTTTAAATACCTGCTGGTCTGGACACTTGCTGGTCTGGACACTTGCTGGTCTGGACACTTGCTGGTCTGTACACTTGCTGGTCTGGACACTTGCTGGTCTGGACACTTGCTGGTCTGGACACTTGCTGGTCTGTACACTTGCTGGTCTGGACACTTGTTGGTCTGGACACTTGTTGGTCTGGACACTTGTTGGCCTGGACACTTGTTGATCTGGACACTTGTTGCCTGGACACTTGCTGGTCTGGACACTTGCTGGTCTGGACACTTGTTGGTCTGGACACTTGTTGGTCTGGACACTTGCTGGTCTGGACACTTGTTGGTCTGGACACTTGCTGGTCTGGAGACTTGCTGGTCTGGACACTTGCTGGTCTGGACACTTGCTGGTCTGGACACTTGTTGGTCTGGACACTTGTTGGTCTGGACACTTGTTGGTCTGGACACTTGCTGGTCTGGACACTTGCTGGTCTGGACACTTGTTGGTCTAGACACTTGTTGGTCTGGACACTTGTTGGTCTGGACACTTGTTGGTCTAGACACTTGTTGGTCTGGACACTTTCTGTGTGGCTCACAATGTTTCTCACTGTGTAACTCAAAGTGTGGTTCACTGTGGCTCACTGTGTGGCTCACTGTGTGGCTCACTGTGTTGCTCACTGTGTTGCTCACTGTGTGACTCACAGTGTGGCTCAAAGTGTGGCTCACTGTGTGGCTCACTGTGTGGCTCACAGTGTGGCTCACAGTGTAGCTCACTGTGTGGCTCACTGTATGGCTCACTGTGTGACTCACTGTGTGGCTCACTGTGTGACTCACTGTGTGCTCACTGTGTGACTCACTGTGTGGCTCACTGTGTGACTCACTGTGTGCTCACTGTGTGACTCACTGTGCGCTCACTGTGTGGCTCACTGTGTGACTCACTGTGTGACTCACTGTGTGCTCACTGTGTGACTCACTGTGTGGCTCACTGTGTGACTCACTGTGTGGCTCACTATGTAGTTCACTGTGTGGCTCACTGTGTGAATCACTGTGTGCTCACTGTGTGACTCACTGAGTGGCTCACAGCGTGACTCACTGTATGGCTCACTGTGTGGATCACAGTGTGGCTCACTGTGTAGCTCACTGTGAGGCTCACTGTGTGGCTCACTGTGTGACTCACTTTGTGGCTCATTGTGTGGCTCACAGTGTGACTCACTGTGTGGCTCACTGTGTGGCTCACAGCGTGACTCACTGTGTGACTCACTGTGTGGCTCACTGTGTGGCTCACTGTGTGGCTCACTGTGTGGCTCACAGCGTGGCTCACTGTGTGACTCACTGTGTGGCTCACTGTGTGACTCACTGTGTGCTTACTGTGTGACTCACTGTGTGGCTCACTGTGTGACTCACTGTGTGGCTCACTATGTGGTTCACTGTGTGGCTCACTGTGTGACTCACTGTGTGCTCACTGTCTGACTCACTGTGTGGCTCACAGCGAGACTCACTGTGTGGCTCACTGTGTGGCCCACAGTGTGGCTCACTGTGTTGCTCACTGTGTGGCTCACTGTATGGCTCACTGTGTGACTCACTGTGTGGCTCACTGTGTGGCTCACAGTGTGACTCACTGTGTGGCTCACTGTGTGGCTCACAGCGTGACTCACTGTGTGACTCACTGTGTAGCTCACAGTGTGGCTCACTGTTTAGCTCACTGTGTGGCTCACTGTATGGCTCACTGTGTGACTCACTGTGTGGCTCACAGTGAGGCTCACAGTATGGCTCACTGTGTGGGTTCACTGGGGCTCACTGTATGGCTCACTGTGTGACTCACTGTGTGACTCACTGTGTGGCTCACTGTGTGGCTCACTGTGTGACTCACTGTGTGACTCACTGTGTGGCTCACTGTGTGACTCACTGTGTGACTCACTGTATGACTCACAGTGTGGCCAACTGTATGGATCACTGTGTGACTCACTGTGTGACTCACAGTGTAGCTCACTTTGTGGCTCACTGTGTGCTTCCTTGTGTGGCTCACTGTGTGGCTCACTGTGTTGCTCACAGTGTGGCTCACTGTATGACTCATATTGTGGCTCACTGTGTTGCTCACTGTGTGGCTCACTGTGTTGCTCACTGTGTGGCTCACTGTGTTACTCACTGTGTGGCTCACTGTATGACTCATATTGTGGCTCACTGTGTGGCTCACTGTATGACTCACATTGTGGCTCACTGTATAGCTCAATTTGTGGCTCACTGTGTGACTCACTGTGTGACTCACAGTGTAGCTCACTGTGTGACTCACAGTGTGGCTCACTGTGTTGCTCACTGTGTGACTCACTGTGTGGCTCACTGTGTGACTCACTGTGTGACTCACTGTGTGGCTCACTGTGTGACTCACTGTGTGACTCACTGTATGACTCACAGTGTAGCTCACTGTATGGCTCACTGTGTGACTCACTGTGTGACTCACTGTGTAGCTCACTTTGTGGCTCACTGTGTGCTTCCTTGTGTGGCTCACTGTGTGGCTCACTGTGTTGCTCACTGTGTGGCTCACTGTATGACTCATATTGTGGCTCACTGTGTTGCTCACTGTGTGGCTCACTGTGTTGCTCACTGTGTGGCTCACTGTGTTACTCACTGTGTGGCTCACTGTATGACTCATATTGTGGCTCACTGTGTTGCTCACTGTGTGGCCCACTGTATGACTCACATTGTGGCTCACTGTATAGCTCAATTTGTGGCTCACTGTGTGACTCACTGTGTGACTCACAGTGTGCTCACTGTGTGACTCACAGTGTGGCTCACTGTGTGGCTCACTGTGTGACTCACGGTGTGGCTCACTGTGTAACTCACCGTGTGCCTCACTGTTTGATTCACAGTGTGCCTCACTGTTTGACTCACAGTGCGGCTCACTGTTTGACTCATTGTGTGGCTCACTGTGTGACTCACAGGTTTGACTCACAGTGTGGCTCACTGTTTGACTCACAGTGTGGCTCACTGTTTGACTCACTGTGTGACTCACTGTTTCACTCACTGTGTGTGGCTCACTGTGTGACTCACTGTTTGACTCACAGTGTGACTCACTGTTTGATTCACAGTGTGTCTCACTGTTTGACTCAGAGTGCGGCTCACTGTTTGACTCACTGTGTGGCTCACTGTGGCACACTATTTGGCTCACTGTGTGACTCACTGTGTGGCTCACTGTGTAGATCACTGTGTGACTCACTGTGTGGTTCACTGTTTGACTCACTGTGTGACTCACTGTGTGACTCACTGTGTGGCTCACTGTGTGACTCACTGTGTGGCTCACTGTATGACTCACAGTGTGGCTCACTGTATGACTCACAGTGTGGCTCACTGTGTGGCTCACTGTGGGGCTCACTGTGTGGCTCACTGTTTGACTCACAGTGTGACTTACTTTTTAACTCACAGTGTGGCTCACTGTGTGGCTCACTGCGTGACTTACTCTGTGTCTCACTGTGTGACTCACTGTGTGACTCACTGTGTGGCTCACTGTGTGGCTCACTGTGTGGCGCACTGTGTGGCTCACTGTGTGACTCACTGTGTGACTCACAGTGTGGCTCACTGTGTGGCTCACTGTGTGACTCACTGTGTGACTCACTGTATGACTCACAGTGTGGCTCACTGTATGACTCACTGTGTGACTCATTGTGAGATTCACTGTGTGGCTCACTGTGTGACTCACTGTGTTACTCACTGTATGACTCACAGTGTGGCTCACTGTATGACTCACAGTGTGGCTCACTGTATAGCTCACTGTATGGCTCACTGTGTGACTCACTGTGTGGCACATTGTGTGACCCACTGTGTGGCTCACTGTGTGATTCACTGTGTGGCTCACAGTGTGGCTCACTGTGTGGCTCACAGTGTGGCTCACTGTGTGGCACACTGTGTGACTCACAGTGTGGTTCACTGTGTGACTCACAGTGTGGCTCACTGTGTGGCTCACTGTGTTACTCACTGTGTGACTCATTGTGTGGCTCACTGTGTGACTCACAGGTTTGACTCACGGTGTGGCTCACTGTTTGACTCACAGTATGGCTCACTGTTTGACTCACTGTGTGACTCACTGTTTGATTCACAGTGTGTCTCACTGTTTGACTCACAGTGTGGCTCACTGTGTGACTCACAGTGTGGCTCACTGTGTGGCTCACTGTGTTACTCACTGTGTTACTCACTGTGTGGCTCACTGTGTGGCTCACTGTGTGGCTCACTGTGTGACTCACAGTGTGGCTCACTGTGTGGCTCACTGTGTGACTCACTGTGTGACTCACAGTGTGGCTCACTGTGTGGCTCACTGTTTGACTCACAGTATGTCTCACTGTTTGACTCACTGTGTGACTCACTGTTTGACTCACTATGTGGCTCACTGTTTGACTCACTATGTGACTCACTGTGTGGCTCACAGTGTGACTCACTGAGTGGCTCACTGTGTAGATCACTGTGGCTCACTGTGTGGCTCACTGTGTTACTCACTGTGTAACTCATTGTGTGGCTCACTGTGTGATTCACAGGTTTGACTCACAGTGTGGCTCACTGTTTGACTCACAGTGTGGCTCACTGTTTGACTCACTGTGTGACTCACTGTTTGACTCACTGTGTGGCTCACTGTGTGACTCACTGTTTGACTCACAGTGTGACTCACTGTTTGATTCACCGTGTGTCTCACTGTTTGACTCACAGTGCCTGCTCACTGTTTGACTCACTGTGAGGCTCACTGTGGCCCACTATTTGGCTCACTGTGTAACTCACTGTGTGACTCACTGTGTGGCTCACAGTATGACTCACTGTGTGGCTCACTGTGTAGATCACTGTGGTTCACTGTGTGTCTCACTGTGTGGTTCACTGTGTGGCTCACTGTGTGGCTGACTGTGGCACACTATTTGGCTCACTGTGTGACTCAATGTGACTCAGTGTGTGGCTCACTGTGGCTCATTATGTGGCTCACTGTGTGGCTCACTGTGTGGCTCACAGTGTGGCTCACTGTGTGACTCACTGTGTGACTCACTGTGTGACTCACAGTGTGGCTCACTGTGTGACTCACAGTGTGGCTCACTGTGTGGCTCACTGTGTGACTCACTGTGTGACTCACTGTGTGGCTCACTGTGTGACTCACAGTGTGGCTCACAGTAAGCAACACTGTGTGGCTCACTGTATGGCTCACTTTGTGGCTCACTGTGTGGTTCACTGTGTGGCTCACTGTGTGGCTGACTGTGGCACACTATTTGGCTCACTGTGTGACTCAATGTGACTCAGTGTGTGGCTCACTGTGGCTCATTATGTGGCTCACTGTGTGGCTCACTGTGTGGCTCACAGTGTGGCTCACAGTGTGGCTCACAGCGTGACTCACTGTGTGACTCACTGTGTGGCTCACTGTGTGACTCACAGTGTGGCTCACTGTGTGGCTCACTGTGTTACTCACTGTGTGACTCATTGTGTGGCTCACTGTGTGACTCACAGGTTTGACTCACAGTGTGGCTCACTGTTTGACTCACAGTATGGCTCACTGTTTGACTCACTGTGTGACTCACTGTTTGACTCACAGTGTGGCTCACTGTTTGACTCACTGTGTGACTCACAGTGTGGCTCACTGTGTGGCTCACTGTGTTACTCACTGTGTGACTCATTGTGTGGCTCACTGTGTGACTCACAGGTTTGACTCACAGGTTTGACTCACAGTGTGGCTCACTGTTTGACTCACAGTATGGCTCACTGTTTGACTCACTGTGTGTTACGGCCCTCTCGGGACGCAACGGGGTCCTTACTCTGATGTTGTTAGAGGAAGATATATGTATCCGTTCCCAAGCCAGTAGTGGCTATCAAGGGATGAGATCCGTGACGCAAGTAACTTAAAGGGAGTAGGGAAAGAAAGCTAAGAACTTAATATAATATAATGTCCGTCACCAATAAATAATATATAAAAACGGTTACACAAGGGGGGGGGTATTAACACTATACAAGGGGATTAATCCATAATCGTGGTCTTCTGCTGAAGACGCTGGTGCTACAACTCTTGGTGGCGAGTCCTTGGTGCTTTCTTCGTGGCCTCACGACGTGTCGTCTGAGAATGCCGAGCCTACCCGGGCCACAGGTCAGCCAAAACACAGGTCCACTGGGGGCACCGCCATGGAGGCCGTCAACCACACGTCCAGCTGGTCTGCTGGCAGGTTCTGAGCCAACAAGGCTGGTACGGCCACCCCACGAACGATAAAAGGGGAACGCCCTAGACAGGAGCCTCGTGTGACAACACCAGTCACTCTCCTGTCTTCAATACCCCAGTGGATGATCGTCTCCAACAGTCGGTCCCGGGTAAATCCTTTCACTGCCACTCCAATGGCAGGCTAATACACCACAGTGTTCTTCCGGGGAGACGACGTCACAACAACTGCAGCAAGGTTCAAGGTATGGAGACTGGCTGCCTCGGGTAGACTGACTCCACTTCCATCACAGTGGTCCCAGGTCGGCTCTGTAAGCAGACACGTCATCAATATCCGGGACACTAATACACCTCACTTACGGGCTCGGGCACAAACACCTGACGTATCCAGCCCATAGATGGCGCTGTCGTCGGAGCACCACCTCACCAGAGGTCAGGAGCGGCGGTGTTGAGCGCGGAACCAGACTGGAAACTGGTCCTCGAGGCCAGTACATGCTGTCCTCACCAGGTGTCGTCGTCCGTTTGGCGGGGGTTTCGGGAGCTGACCCACAGATGGCGTGGTTGTCACTGCTCCAGGCTCGGACGCTGGATCCGGGTTCGTAACACCTCCCCACCAAAAAGAATTTGGTTTGGGGTTCTATAAAAAGAAACACAAACCAAATTAGTACGGCGACACAACTCCAAATGGACTTACTTATACTATGAACTGGAGTGATGAGGCTGTCTAGTCCACAGAACTTTTCTACTGAGAAACCCTGGCACAAAGGGAGCTTGAAAATGGCAGGCGATGACCTGCCTGACGTAATCTTCCACACCTCCTCTGCGATGGCAAACAGGGGCATCATCACACACCTCTCTAGTAAGGATCCGTGTAGACTCGATCTGGGGTGACCCGACACTTCCTTATGTCGTGGCACCGATGATGGCTGACCACGGACGGCATTTCTGGTGCCGGTCCGATGGTCCTTCAGGGAGACAGGAACCTGGAATACAGGGGTCTGATAATTCAGAGTGATAGCGACAGCGGGTAAAACAGTACTTACAGCATACTCTACTAGGTCCACACCTAGTCCCAACGGGGCTGTTCGTACGTCGCAGGTGGCATTCGCTCTGCCACCGTCAGGTCGACCAACGTTCCACATAACGCTGCATTGAGGCTCAGCAGTCACGCGGGGGGTGTCAACCTGTCGGAAACAGTCACTCATATTATCATTTCGCGTACCTCCTGTATCAACCATCACCTTCCAGGTCCCTTCTTCAACTGCAACACCTGCAGTACAAATCGCCAATCCCTGGGACCTCTTCACGATGTTCATGGGAGCCATCATTCGTCGGGTCGTCCACCGGTCCTCACTGAGAGCACAAACGAGAATCAAACAAAATACCGATAGGAAACATTTGGTAAGTCGAGGGATAAGTTTCCCGAGCTTGTCATGTCCATAGCCGGCACCATCCACTAGCCTGGCTTGGACAGAAGAGGGCACTAGACCTTTTGAACACACCTCACATACCTCTGACGTCTGGGGAATCTCTGGCTGGTCCACTACACGCTGTAACTTGCCATACCGCAAGCACACCTCAGCCTTCGCTCCAGACTCGTTGGTATCCGTGGGTGTCTGCACACAAGGCCTCTCTTCTAGCTCAGGTACTTCTGCCATCGTAACCTCATGTTCCTTGTCGAGAGAAGAATCAGGAGACACTGCTAGATAACTGTCGATCTGCGGGGGAGAGGACAAATTAGACATGTTCAAATCCGGGTCTGTCTTTACCTGGACATTACCATTGCCTGTTACCTCAGACCGTGCTGTTCCGGTAGACTCGTCCGCAACCTTGGGATGATTGGTGCTCCAATCGGTCACCAAGTCGTTGGCTAGTACCACGTCAATCCCAGCCACAGGGAGGGTATCGACTACTGCCAACGCACATGTGCCGCTAAAATAAGGCGAGTCGAGATGTACTGGCACTAAGGGGGCGATGTACTGCGTCCTTGGAAACCCAACCAGGACAACCTCTTGTCTCCCGTTCACACTTACTCCCTCGGGTACCGAGCTCTTCATGATCAGGGACTGGGCTGCTCCACTATCTCTGAGCACTACTACAGATCTACCAGTATGATCACTCGATACATACCCGCCTGAAGTGTGAGGGGAAAACAATCTGGGTTCTTCCTGCGTCGTCGTCGACTGGCTTCCTGCTGGTGATGTTCCACAGCTCATCAACATCACCTCCCTTCGTGCGCTGCCACCTCTTCTGCCTCGGCACCTAGCAGCTACGTGCCCTTTCTGCCCACAAGTCCAGCACACCATATTCCTCCTTGGACTACGGTGTTTCGGACTACTAGGACTTGTTCTTCGGGGGCTACTTGGGGGCGTCTTCTTAGCGCTTCGTGGGACGGGAGTCTCTTCATCGTCCTGAGGTCTGTCAAACCGGCGCTGGTAATTCCTCGGGACGTACTTAGCAGACGGCCTATGAGTCAGGATATACTCTTCAGCCATGGTGGCTGCTGCACTCAAGGTCTCCACCTGCTGTTCCTCTAAGTACGTCTTGAGGTCTCCAGATAAACAATCCTTGAAGTCCTCGAGCAGAATCAGCTGCTCGAGGTCTGCCTTGGTCTCCACCTTCCGAGAGGCACACCATTCCTGGAAAAGTCGCTCCTTGATTGTGGCGAATTCGGTGAAAGTGTGCTCTGAGGTCTTCTTCAGGTTTCGGAACTTCTGCCTGTACGCCTCAGGTACCAATTGGTACGCCATGAGCACAACTTTCTTCACCATATCGTAATCGCCGGAGTCGTCAAGGGATAACGTAGAGTAGGCGATTTGGGCCTTCCCAGTCAAGACTGACTGTATCATGATGGCCCAATTCTCCCTTGGCCACTCCAAAGAGGCAGCGACTTTCTCGAAGGCTGCGAAGAACTTCGAAACTTCTCTCTCGTTGAATTTGGGGACCATTTTGATATTCCTTACCGGATCGAAACCGCTTACTCCAGTTTGTCTCTGTCCAGCGCCTAATCGTAATACTTCTAGTTCATGTTGTCTCTGTCTTTCCTTTTCTTCTCTTTCTCGTTCTTCTCTTCTTTCTTCTCTTTCTCTCTCTTCTCTCTCTCGTTTCTCTTCTCTTTCTCGTTCTTCTCTTTCTCGTTTCTCTTCTCTTTCTCGTTCTTCTCTTTCTCGTTTCTCTTCTCTTTCTCGTTCTTCTTTCCTTTCTTCTAATTCTAAACGCCTCATCGCCAATTCTTTATCTTTTAATTCTCGTTCTAACTCTAACTTCTTCCACTCTATCTCGCGATTTATTTCTAAGGCGCGCATTTTGACTGTAAGAAAGCTAATGTTCAGCTCACCTGCATCACTGTCAATGTCGCTGCCTTTCTCTTCCTTTTCCATGGAAGCTATTTCCTCACCTTCCTTTGTACTAGGAGTCTTGCCTTCCTGTTTCTCTTCTGCCTTCAGGTGCCGGTGAACCTTGGACAAGATCTCCACACGGGAATCACTGGCACGGATCTTTATCTCCAGGTAGGCGCTCACTAGTACTAGCTCTGGTTTGCTCAGATATTTTAATCTGGCAAGACAGTCCTCTCTGTTCAGGAAAGCCTGGACATCGTCCAGATCATCGATGGTAGCCTTGTCTGCCATTGTCACAGATGGAACACTTAACGAGCACTTAACACACCGTTTACACGATAGCACTTAACGCACCGAGCACTGTTCTACGTCAATATTGCACTTTATCGCACCAAACTCTGCACTTGCCAATATTGCACGTAATCACTCCGGGCACCGCACTATCCAATATTGCACTGAGTCCAAGCGAACACTTCGCTCTACAATATTGCACTGAATCACTGAGCACCACACTAGTCAATATTGCACTTAATCGCTTAATCACAGCGAGCACCGCACTGCACAATATCGCACTTAGTCACTCTGAGCACCGCACAGGACGTATAACGTCACAATCGTCACACACAGGGGGAATTATTTACAGGGATTACGCCACTTCACCACCCCTGTCAAACATACTTAACAAGGGGACGGATCCCGCTGGGGATGCCAATTATGTTACGGCCCTCTCGGGACGCAACGGGGTCCTTACTCTGATGTTGTTAGAGGAAGATATATGTATCCGTTCCCAAGCCAGTAGTGGCTATCAAGGGATGAGATCCGTGACGCAAGTAACTTAAAGGGAGTAGGGAAAGAAAGCTAAGAACTTAATATAATATAATGTCCGTCACCAATAAATAATATATAAAAACGGTTACACAAGGGGGGGGGGGTATTAACACTATACAAGGGGATTAATCCATAATCGTGGTCTTCTGCTGAAGACGCTGGTGCTACAACTCTTGGTGCCGAGTCCTTGGTGCTTTCTTCGTGGCCTCACGACGTGTCCTCTGAGAATGCCGAGCCTACCCGGGCCACAGGTCAGCCAAAACACAGGTCCACTGGGGGCACCGCCGTGGAGGCCGTCAACCACACGTCCAGCTGGTCTGCTGGCAGGTTCTGAGCCAACAAGGCTGGTACGGCCACCCCACGAACGATAAAAGGGGAACGCCCTAGACAGGAGCCTCGTGTGACAACACCAGTCACTCTCCTGTCTTCAATACCCCAGTGGATGATCGTCTCCAACAGTCGGTCCCGGGTAAATCCTTTCACTGCCACTCCACTGGCAGGCTAATACACCACAGTGTTCTTCCAGGGGGACGACGTCACAACAGCTGCAGCAAGGTTCAAGGTATGGAGACTGGCTGCCTCGGGTAGACTGACTCCACTTCCATCACAGTGGTCCCAGGTCGGCTCTGTAAGCAGACACGTCATCAATAACCGGGACACTAATACACCTCACTTACGGGCTCGGGCACAAACACCTGACGTATCCAGCCCATAGATGGCGCTGTCGTCGGAGCACCACCTCACCAGAGGTCAGGAGCGGCGGTGTTGAGCGCGGAACCAGATTGGAAACTGGTCCTCGAGGCCAGTACACGCTGTCCTCACCAGGTGTCGTCGTCCGTTTGGCGGGGGTTTCGGGAGCTGACCCACAGATGGCGTGGTTGTCACTGCTCCAGGCTCGGACGCTTTATCCGGGTTCGTAACACCTCCCCACCAAAAAGAATTTGGTTTGGGGTTCTATAAAAAGAAACACAAACCAAATTAGTACGGCGACACAACTCCAAATGGACTTACTGTGTGACTCACTGTTTGATTCACAGTATGTCTCACTGTTTGACTCACAGTGCGGCTCACTGTTTGACTCACTGTGTGGCTCACTGTGGCACACTATTTGGCTCACTGTGTGACTCACTATGTGACTCACTGTGTGGCTCACAGTGTGACTCACTGTGTGGCTCACTGTGTAGATCACTGTGGCTCACTGTGTGGCTCACTGTGTTACTCACTGTGTAACTCATTGTGTGGCTCACAGTGTGATTCACAGGTTTGACTCACAGTGTGGCTCACTGTTTGACTCACAGTGTGGCTCACTGTTTGACTCACTGTATGACTCACTGTTTGACTCACTGTGTGGCTCACTGTGTGACTCACTGTTTGACTCACAGTGTGACTCACTGTTTGATTCACAGTGTGTCTCACTGTTTGACTCACAGTGCGGCCCACTGTTTGACTCACTGTGTGGCTCACTGTGGCACACTATTTGGCTCACTGTGTAACTCACTGTGTGACTCACTGTGTGGTTCACAGTGTGACTCACTGTGTGGCTCACTGTGTAGATCACTGTGGCTCACTGTGTGGCTCTCTGTGTGGCTCACTGTGGCACACTATTTGGGTCACTGTGTGACTCTGTGTGACTCACTGTGTGGCTCACTGTGGCTCATTATGTGGCTCACTGTGTGGCTCACTGTGTGGCTCACAGTGTGGCTCACTGTGTGACTCACTGTGTGACTCACAGTGTGGCTAACTGTGTGACTCACAGTGTGGCTAACTGTGTGACTCACAGTGTGGCTCACAGTGTGGATCACTGTGTGACTCACTGTGTGGCTCACTGTGTGACTCACAGTGTGGCTCACAGTAAGCCACACTGTGTGGCTCACTGTATGGCTCACTGTGTGGCTCACTGTGTGGCTCACAGTCTGGCTCACTGTGTGACTCTGTGACTCACAGTGTGGCTCACAGTGTGGCTCACAGCGTGACTCACTGTGTGACTCACTGTGTGACTCACTGTGTGGTTCACTATGTGACTCACCTTGTGGCTCACTCTGTGACACAGTGGCTCACAGTGTGGCTCACTGTGTGGCTCACTGTATGACTCACTGTGTAGTTCACTGTGTGGCTCCCTGTATAGCTCACTGTGTGGCTCACTGTGTGGCTCACAGTGTGGCTCACTGTGTGACTCACAGTGTGGCTCACTGTGTGACTCAATGTGTGGCTCACTGTATGGCTCACTGTGTGACTCACTGTGTGGTTCACTGTGTGGTTCACTGTGTGGCTCACTGTGGTTCATTGTGTGGACCACTGTGTGGCTCACGATGTGACTCACAGTGTGGCTCACTGTGTGGCTCGTAGTGTGGCTCACTGTGTGACTCACAGTATGGCTCACTGTGTGACTCACAGTGTGGCTCACTGTGTGGCTCTTTGTGTGGCTCACTGTGTGACTCACAGTGTGACTCACAGTGTGGCTCACTGTGTGACTCACAGTATGGCTCACAGTGTGGCTCACTGTGTGGCTCACTGTGTGACTCACAGTGTGGCTCACTGTGTGGCATACTGTGTGGCTCACTGTATAGCTCACTGTGTGGCTCACTGTGTGACTCACTTTGTGACTCACTGTGTGGCTCACTGTGTGACTCACTGTGTGGGAGCCATACTGTGAGTCACACAGTATGCCACACTGTGAGCCACACAGTGAGCCACACTGTGAGTCACACAGTGAGCCACACAGTATGCTACACAGTGAGCCACACAGTGAGCCACACTGTGAGTCACACAGTGAGCCACACAGTGAGTCACACAGTGAGCCACACAGTGAGTCACACAGTGAGCCACACAGTGAGTCACACAGTGAGCCACACAGTGAGTCACACAGTGAGCCACACAGTGAGCCACACAGTGAGCCACGCAGTGAGTCACACAGTGAGTCACACAGTGAGCCACACAGTGAGCCAAACAGTGAGTCACACAGTGAGCCACACAGTGAGTCACACAGTGAGTCACACAGTGAGTCACACAGTGAGTCACACAGTGAGCCACACAGTGAGCCACACAGTGAGTCACACAGTGAGTCACACAGTGAGCCACACAGTGAGTCACACAGTGAGCCACACAGTGAGTCACACAGTGAGCCACACAGTGAGTCACGCAGTGAACCACACAGTGAGTCACACAGTGAGCCACACAGTGAGTCACACAGTGAGCCACACAGTGAGTCATACAGTGAGTCACACAGTGAGTCACACAGTGAGCCACACAGTGAGCCACACAGTGAGCCACACAGTGAGCCACACAGTGAGTCACACAGTGAGCCACACAGTGAGTCACACAGTGAGTCACACAGTGAGCCACACAGTGAGCCACACAGTGAGTCACACAGTGAGTCACACAGTGAGTCACACAGTGAGCCACACAGTGAGCCACACAGTGAGTCACACAGTGAGTCACACAGTGAGCCACACAGTGAGTCACACTGTGAGGACTGGCTAGAGGAAGAGACGACCGACAGTGAGGTGCTACGGAGGAGTGTAACTAGCTAGTTGCAAGAAGCTCCTGCCAGGGGTTCGCTACCCTTGTATTTGTTCGTGTAGAGGCCCAGCAGCGTGAGGCTGATGTTCTCTGCCAGCACCAGGCTGGAGAGTGATTGTGGGCGTGCACAAGGAGCACCTAGTGAAACTGTGTATAGGCTGGCCCGTGGCTAGGGTAGACTCGTTGGTGTTTCCCAGTACTGGTTGAGGACGGTACTGTGTGTTGAGGAGACACGGAAGTTGACAAAGGCTGCATAGCATGAGCATCGAGGCGCGCTTAGTGTCCTATGAGAGAGACACTTGTGTACATATTAAGTGTAGTAATACTTCTTTTAAGATTATATATGAGGAGATGGGACAGTGATTATATATGCATATTGTGACGATAATCTCCTTCAAGAGATTGAGCCTGCTCTTCCCTCCAAAATACGTCGATATAAATCCCTATACAACTAATATGGAAGAAATATCCAACAACGACAACAACATCTCCAAGGTTTGCCAGAGAGCAAACGTATGCAGCCAGGAACTCCTGCTCCACCTCGAACCACCAAACTACCTGTCTTGTCGCCTGCTCATCGCTGATTGGCTGCGGGTCCAGTTGCAACTGCACTCCACCCACCACAATACTTGATGTCTGGGGCCACACGACCACCAGATCTCAGAATATCCAGTGCTTTCATCAGGTTAACACGTCTCGTTGGTAGACTAAGCTGTGGCTTACGTGTACTAAGAGAGGTGATAGCTTAAAGGCAATATTCCTGCACCTCTTATTTGATTGTCTATTGTTCACTTGATATTACTCACTTGTCTTAACGTAACTTTTCATTTTATCATTTGATTATTCTTACTATTTTGATTGATTCATTTTATTATACGAATTTGTATGTCCATTTTATTCATGTTTTGCTTTTCTAACGTAATTAAAATTTCATTGTTAAATTTACTTGTGTTTTGTGTGTCTTCTCATTACCTTACCACAGACGAAGTTCCAGATTTTCTATTTTTTGTTTCTATATGTGACGAGGCCATACCCCTAGCTTTTGAACAGCCAAACACCAACGCATTACCGTCACAATATATTCATAATTAATGAAGTGAGTGCACCTCCTCCAGTGTGTTTTACTTACATTACCGAGCTCACTCCTTGAAAGCCACTACTAACTTGGGGCCGGATACCAGAACTTTAATACCACCAGAAAAGAACCCGGTTGCGACCCATTGTGGCCATAACAGTGGTTCACAGTGCGACTCACTGTGTGGCTCACTGTGTGACTCACTGTGTGACTCACAGTGTGGCTCACAGTGTGACTCACTGTGTGACTCACAGTGTGGCTCACAGTGTGCCTCACTTGGGACACAGTCTTCATCTGTGTCACCTTGCTCAAGTAGTTGTGCTCTGGTCGTGTCTTTCCTTTGTCTACCTAACCTAACCTTTCCATTTAGTATTTTGTATGTCTTTTCTGTTTCTCGTTTACTCTTTCCTCGTAATTCATACCTTTCGGGTGTGGAGTACACCCAGCAGGTATACACTTGAAGTTCATGGAGTACACCCTGCAGGTATACACTTTAGGTCATGGAGTACACCCAGCAGGTATACACTTGAAGGTCATGAAGTACACCCAGCAGGTATACACCTGAAGTTCTTATAGTACACCCAGCAGGTATACACCTGAAGCTCTTGAAGTACACCCAGCAGGTATACACTTGAAGGTCATGAAGTATACCCAGCAGGTATACACCTGAAGCTCTTGAAGTACACCCAGCAGGTATACACCTGAAGCTCTTGAAGTACACCCAGCAGGTATATACCTGAAGCTCTTGAAGTACACCCAGCAGGTATACACCTGAAGCTCTTGAAGTACACCTAGCAGGTATACACCTGAAGCTCTTGAAGTACGACCAGCAGGTATACACCTGAAGCTCTTGAAATACACCCAGCAGGTATACACCTGAAGCTCTTGAAGTACGACCAGCAGGTATACACCCGAAGCTCTTGAAGTACGACCAGTACCTCACTCTCTCGCAAGTACGACTCTGATTATTAGAGGTGGTTCCAAGGATTAATGTGTTCGCGGCCCGGTCGCAGACCTGACCCCAAGGTCAAGCTAACGGCTAAGACGCTGCATCTTGTAGTCTAACACATTCATCACAGCCCAGTTGATCAGATATCTTATGGAGGCTGCGCTGCCACATCTCCACTGGACGAGCCAAGAATCATCAACAGGGCCTTCAATAACAAAAATAATAAAATAAAACCCAATTAAATATTTCTACAGTTGTATAACGGTAATAATATATAGACGTTATACAATCAAATAAATCTATACATATTATATATACATGTATTTCGTGATATTATTTACATATACATTCTAAGAAAAGACTTAAATAATATAAACACTACAAAAATGCATTTCCAATATTGATGAAAACGAGGAGAAAATCGTGGAGAAAAATGAGTTCAAGATCTCAGACAAATATATTGAAACTCATCTTTTTTATGCGAGCGTGTTGAGGTGAGCGAGGCGCGACCTCTTGTTGAGGTGAGCGAGGCGCGACCTCTTGTTGAGGTGAGCGAGGCGCGACCTCTTGTTGAGGTGAGCGAGGCGCGACCTCTTGTTGAGGTGAACGAGGCGCGACCTCTTGTTGAGGTGAGCAAGGCGCGACCTCTTGTTGAGGTGAGCGAGGCGCGACCTCTTGTTGAGGTGAGCGAGGCGCGACCTCTTGAGAATGTTGCGTGCAGCCGAGGTGGGTTCAGCCCCCAGTGTCAAGCCTATTTCCTCAACCTATTTTGTCAACCAGAGGCACAAGGAAATCACATTAAAGTGATTGGCAGTTCCCAATGAGCAGGTTCAAATCCTCCTAATGCTTCCTACTGACTTTCTCCTCAACCACCTTTATCAACTCATTTCTCAAAGCAGTTTCTTTTGTCCATTTCATCAGCCAGTTCTCTCAACCAATTTCCTCAACAAATTTTTACCAAATAATTTCATCTGCGACCTCCGAGGTAGACCAGAGGACACGGGTGTGAGGTAGACCAGAGAACACGGGTGTGAGGTGGACCAGAGGACACGGGTGTGAGGTGGTCCAGAGGACACGGGTGTGAGGTGGACCAGAGGACACGGGTGTGAGGTGGACCAGAGGACACGGGTGTGAGGTGGACCAGAGGACACGGGTGTGAGGTGGACCAGAGGACACGGGTGTGAAGTGGACCAGAGGACACGGGTGTGAGGTGGTCCAGAGGACACGGGTGTGAGGTGGACCAGAGGACACGGGTGTGAGGTGGACCAGAGGACACGGGTGTGAGGTGGACCAGAGGACGCGGGTGTGAGGTGGTCCAGAGGACACGGGTGTGAGGTGGACCAGAGGACACGGGTGTGAGGTGGTCCAGAGGACACGGGTGTGAGGTGGAGACAAGAATGAGAGGAGAAGATAAATCAGCCATGTTTGATCTGATATTTACCCTAAATGAGTCGGATATAAGGGAAGTTAAGATGGAAGCGCCCTTGGGAATGAGTGATCATAGTGTATTCTTCTTTGAGTACTTGGTAGAGCTAGGATTTATCTCACCCAAAATAGAACTGGGAAACAAAAGGCTGGCGTATCGAAAGGGAAATTATGAGATGAGAAAATTCCTAAGGGATATACCATGGGACACAGAACTCAGAACTAAGTCCATACAAGGCATGATGGACTATGTCACCAAAAAGTGTCAGGAGGCAGAAAACAGGTTCATTTCGGCCCGACAGGAAAAGAACCGAGAAGCAAAAGCAGAATCCATAGTTTAATAGGGCATGTATGGAAGCAAAGGTACTGAACAAAAGGACGTAGAGGAACTGCCGAAATAACAGAACACCAGAAAGCAGAGAGAGATATACCAGAGAACCAGGAATGAGTATGTTAGTGTGAGAAGAGAAGCAGAGAAAGAGTATGAAAATGTTATAGCAAATAAAGCAAAGACTGGAGCCCCAAGGATGAGACGCATAGCTTCATTTTGCAAGGTTTCAAGAGATTTCAGCTCTTTGTCAGTATACAGTGTGAGATGTAGAGCATTGTAGTCAATCACAGAGCGTATAAATGATACATAAAACATTCTAGCAAGTCTCACGTTAAGTCCATGATTGACACCAACAAGGACCCGCAAGGGCTTTAATCTCTCCCAAAGTCTCCTCTTGAGCGAAGAAAGGTACCCAGGGTCGTTAATGGTGACACCAAGGTATCTGTAAGACTCGCAATTCTCAAGTGCTCGCCCATCTATATGATAATTGGGTGGTGGAATACCACATGGAATGAGGGCACGAGTTTTCTGTACAGAGATAAGGAGGCCACATTCCTCAGCTCTAGTAGCAAAAGCGTCGAGCAGAACTTGCATTCTAGGCTCGGTGGCAGCCTGTAAACATATATCATCAGCATAACAAATGACAGTGTCTTCATTATTAGTTGGAAGATATAAAATAAGTTTATGTATCAGAACGTTGAACAACAAGGGGCTGAGGACCCCTCCTTGTGGAGTTCCCCGTTCAAAGTGTTTGCTCTCTGTGCTTTTAACACCATTAAACAAAACATATGCTGTTCGATTAGACAAATAGCCCTTTATCCATTTCAGTAATTTTCCTTGTATTCCCAACTCGGCAAGCTGTTCCACTATGATTTCTCTGTTTGCTGTATCAAAAGCTGCTGTTAGGTCGATGAAGACTGTTTGAGGGGAAGCTTCAATATGTGCGAAGTACTCAGCAAAACAGTGTTATGTACTGAGCCCAGGCATAAACCCAAACAGTTGGGGTGACAGGTGCCCCTGTATACGATACATGAGTCGGTTAAGAACAATACGTTCAAGCACTTTACAAACACACGATGTTAGAGATATGGGTCTATAATTATCTGAGTGTGGTTTGGGGATGGGAACAATGACACTCTTTGTCCAAGCATCAGGTAATACTCCTTCACGTAAACTCATTCTGTACAACACTAATAGTGGATTACCTGGTACGTGTGAGACTAATCTCAGAAGACTGTAAGTAATACCATCCTCTCCAGGAGCAGTTGATTTTCCCATCTTTAGTGCATGATTTAATTCCCATTCAGTTACATCATTAAGGTCCGACACGTCGATAGCTGTACAGGCAAGACTGATGGTTCGTTGTCTGTTGGGGCGTGTATCATCAAGTTTCTGCTGTATGTTAATTGGGAGTGAGTCGTAGCTCGATGTTAGTGCCCATTGATCAAGGAGAATGTTTGCTTGTTCTAGTGGGCTGTGGTGCAGCGGTTTGGTTGGGCTGCTTCTAGAGATTTTTCGTATCTTTTCCCAAACTTCAACAAGTGTTGTTTGCTCATTTATACTTTGTAGGAACTCTTCCCAATGTATATTACGTATAACGTTGCTCATGTCTCTCGCCTCTCTATTTGCAACAAGAAAGGCATATACATGTTTACGTGATCTGGTTCGTTTGTATGTATCTCCAAGCTGCTTTACTCGTTCATGTTCTTTATCAAATACAGGGTCAAGGACCCACTTTTTTCATAAAACAAGTACACATATACAAGAAAACTACAAAAAAGTACACCAAACAATACATACACAGTGACAACAACAACAGCATAACGACAAATTACCAAACACACAAGTACAGCGTAACAAGAACACCAAAACACACTACAATAAGCCTAGAACACGTACAAAGATAAACACAAAAATGAAAAAAAAACACAACAAACAGATAATGTTAAAACATACAGAGGTAAAATGTTATGTAAAACACAGGAAACATTAACACAAGCAAAACAAACAAAATACACACGAAGGATAACAAACACAACATGGACAACACAATAACCCGGAAACAGAATCTGTGGTGAGAGTGACGGAACACCGCCTTGACCACAACCTGAGAGAATGTCAACACCTGAGAGACATTAGTAATGTGTGTAGAATAATAAACCCCACATTGTTGGAGTTCGGAAAACACTATTTGTCAAATATTGATACTGTTCTTAAAAGATTTCCCCATTTTGCACCCGCAAGATAACTTAAGATTTTAAGGGTTGACGAATGTTAATCTTTTTGTATTAGGAGCTGTTCACTTGAGACAGTTAAGCAAGTCCCAGCTGTGTCTGGGTACAAGTGACAGGATGAACAACCCAGCGGGTTTTCTTCCTATTGGGGAGTGTTGTACATGCTGCTATGGCGGTGTGTCCCCTCACAGGATGAGTGGCGCTGCCCAATACTGTCACTATGGCGGTATGATCACTCACAGGATGAGTGACGCTGCCCAATACTGTCACTATGGCGGTGTGTCCACTCACAGGATGAGTGGCGCTGCCCAATACTGTCACTATGGCGGTGTGTCCACTCACAGGATGAGTGACGCTGCCCAATACTGTCACTATGGCGGTGTGTCCATTCACAGGATGAGTGGCGCTGCCCAATACTGTCACTATGGCGGTGTGTCCACTCACAGGATGAGTGACGCTGCCCAATACTGTCACTATGGCGGTGTGTCCACTCACAGGATGAGTGACGCTGCCCAATACTGTCACTATGGTGGTGTGTCCACTCACAGGATAAGTGGCGCTGCCCAATACTGTCACTATGGCGGTGTGTCCACTCACAGGATGAGTGGCGCTGCCCAATACTGTCACTATGGCGGTGTGTCCACTCACAGGTTGAGTGGCGCTGCCCAATACTGTCACTATTGCGGTGTGTCCACACACAGGATGAGTGGCGCTGCCCAATACTGTCACTATGGCGGTGTGTCCACTCACAGGATGAGTGGCGCTGCCAATACTGTCACTATGGCGGTGTGTCCACTCAAAGGATGAGTGGCGCTGCCCAATATACTGTCACTATGGCGGTGTGTCCACTCACAGGATGAGTGGCGCTGCCCAATACTGTCACTATGGCGGTGTGTATACTCACAGGATGAGTGACGCTGCCCAATACTGTCACTAGGGCGGTATGTCCACTCACAGGATGTGTGGTGCTGCCCAATACTGTCACTATGGCGGTGTGTCCACTCACAGGATGATTGGCGCTGCCCAATACTGTCACTATGGCGGTGTGTCCACACACAGGATGAGTGGCGCTGCCCAATACTGTCACTATGTCGGTGTGTCCACTCACAGGATGAGTGGCGCTGCCCAATACTGTCACTATGGCGGTGTGTCCACTCACAGGATGAGGGGCGCTGCCCAATATACTGTCACTATGGCGGTGTGTCCACTCACAGGATGAGTGGCGCTGCCCAATACTGTCACTATGGCGGTGTGTCTACTCACAGGATGAGTGACGCTGCCCAATACTGTCACTCTGGTGGTATGTCCACACACAGGATGAGTGACGCTGCCCAATACTGTCACTAGGGCGGTATGTCCACTCACAGGATGAGTGACGCTGCCCAATACTGTCACTATGGCGGTGTGTCTACTCACAGGATGAGTGACGCTGCCCAATACTGTCACTAGGGCGGTGTGTCCACTCACAGGATGAGTGGCGCTGCCCAATACTGTCACTATGGCGGTGTGTCCACTCACAGGATGAGTGACGCTGCCCAATACTGTCACTATGCCGGTGTGTCCACTCACAGGATGAGTGGCGCTGCCCAATACTGTCACTATGACGGTGTGTCCAATCACACAATGAGTGACACTGCCCAATACTGTCACTATGGCGGTGTGTCCACTCACAGGATGAGTGGCGCTGCCCAATACTGTCACTATGACGGTGTGTCCACTCACAGGATGAGTGACACTGCCCAATACTGTCACTATGGCGGTGTGTCCACTCACAGGATGAGTGGCGCTGCCCAATACTGTCACTATGGCGGTGTGTCCACTCACAGGACGAGTGGCGCTGCCCAATACTGTCACTATGACGGTGTGTCCACTCACAGGATGAGTGGCGCTGCCCAATACTGTCACTATGGCGGTGTGTCCACTCACAGGATGAGTGACACTGCCCAATACTGTCACTATGGCGGTGTGTCCACTCACAGGACGAGTGACGCTGCCCAATACTGTCACTAGGGCGGTGTGTTCACTCACAGGACGAGTGACGCTGCCCAATACTGTCACTATGGCGGTGTGTCCACTCACAGGATGAGTGGCGCTGCCCAATACTGTCACTATGACGGTGTGTCCACTCACAGGATGAGTGACACTGCCCAATACTGTCACTATGGCGGTGTGTCCACTCACAGGATGAGTGGCGCTGCCCAATACTGTCACTATGGCGGTGTGTCCACTCACAGAATGAGTGGCGCTGCCCAATACCTTGAGGTTACCTTGAGGTGCTTCCGGGCTTAGCGTCACCGCGGCCTCCTGGTTGCTGGACTGATCAACCAGGCTGTTGGACGCGGCTGCTCGCAGCCTGACGTATTAGTCACAGCCTGGTTGATCATGTATCCTTTGGAGGTGCTTATCCAGTTCTCTCTTGAACACTGTGAGGGGTCGGTCAGTTATGCCCCTTATGTGTAGTGGAAGCGTGTTGAACAGTCTCGGGCCTCTGATGTTGATAGAGTTCTCTCTCAGAGTACCTGTTGCACCTCTGCTTTTCAACGGGGGGTATTCTGCACATCCTGCCATGCCTTCTGGTTTCATGTGATGTTATTTCTGTGTGCAGGTTTGGGACCAGCCCCTCTAATATTTTCCACGTGTAAATTATTATGTATCTCTCCCGCCTGCGCTCAAGGGAGTACAGATTTAGGCTCTTTAGTCGGTCCCAATAGTTTAGATGTTTTACTGAGTGGATTCTAGCAGTAAAGGATCTCTCCACGCTCTCCAGGTCAGCAATTTCTCCAGCTTTGAAAGGTGCTGTCATTGTGCAGCAGTACTCCACTCTAGAGAGCACTAGCGTTTTGAAAAGTATCAGTATCGGTATAGTATCTCTAGTGTGAAAATTTCTTGTTATCCAACCTGTCATTTTTCTTGCAGTTGTGACGGCTATTTTATTTTGTTCTTTAAAGGTAAGGTCTTCCGACATGAGTACACCCAGATCCTTTACATTGCCTTTTCGTTCTATGTTATGATTTGCCTGAGTTTTGTACGTGGTTTCCGTTTTTATATTTTCATTTTTTCCATAGCGCATGAGCTGGAACTTATCTTCGTTAAACACCATATTATTTTTTGTAGCCCATAGAAAGACCTGATCTACATCTGACTGGAGGTTTGCCGTGTCCTCTATGTTGCCTACTCTCATGAAGATCCTAGTGTCATCTGCAAAGGATGATACAGTGCTATAGGTTGTGTTCTTGTCTATGTCCGATATGAGGATGAGAAAAAGTACTGGAGCAAGCACAGTACCCTGGGGGACTGAGCTTTTCACGGTTGATGGGCTGGATTTTATTTTGCAGACTATTACACATTGGGTTCTGTTGGTCAGGAAATTGTAGATCCATCTGCCTATTTTTCCGGTAATTCCTTTTGAACGCATTTTATGTGCAATAACACCATGGTCACATTTATCAAAAGCTTTTGCGAAATCTGTGTAAATTACATCCGCGTTTTGTTTGCCTTCCATAGCATCTAATGCCATATCATAGTGGTCCAGCAACTGCGACAGGCAAGAGCGCCCTGTTCTGAAACCATGTTGTCCGGGGTTATGGAGTTGCTGTGATTCCATGTTTTATGTGATCTTACCTCTTAGCACTCTCTCAAAAATTTTTATGATGTGCGATGTTAGTGCTGTCGGTCTGTAATTTTTTGCCTCTGCCTTATTTCCTCCTTTATGAAGTGGTGCTATCTCTGCTGTTTTTAGTATATCAGGAATAACGCCAGTATCTAGGCTTTGTCTCCACAGAATGTGGAGGGCCTGCGATAGTGGTTTTTTTTACAGTTCTTTATGAATATGGAGTTCCAAGAATCCGGGCCTGGTGCAGAGTGCATAGGCATACTGTTTATGGCTTCTTCAAAATCCAGTGGGATAGGGTGACGTCTGATATATGATTTGATGTTGGTATCATATCCATGAAAAATTCATTTGGGTTATCAATCTTTAGTGCGTTTAATGGCTCGCTGAAAACAGAGTCGTACTGCTTCCTCAGTAGCTCGCTCATTTCTTTGTTGTCATCGGTGAAAGTTCCATCTCCCTTTCGCAGGGGCCCTGATACTAGATGTGGTTTTTTATCTTGATTTTGCATAGGAGAAAAAATATTTCGGATTTCTCTCTATTTCACTGATGGCCTTTTGCTCTCTTTGCCTCTCCTGGGTTTTGTATGATTCTTTTTGCTTGCGTTCAATTGTTTCTATTTCTCTACCTAACCTTCTTCGCCGTTCTTGAGATAGGGTGTGACTCTCAATTAAGTTGTTCCGCGATTCGTTTTCTTCGCCTATATAGGGAACGACGTTCCCGTTCCAACCTGCATCTCTTCCTCTTTTTTCTTAGGGGTATGCGGTTTGAACATATTTCTAGTGCTACTGAGCTTATTTTTTCCAGGCACTGGTTCAGGTTTGCATTTTCCAGCAGATCTTCCCAGTTTATTTCTGTGAAGTCCTGGTTTATTTGCTCCCAGTTTATCTGTTTATTATTGAAGTTGAATTTGCTGAAATCTCCTCCACAGGGAATCTGGACTGGTTTTGAAGGTCTACTCCCCATGGTTGTCAGAACTTCAATTAGTTGTGATCTGAGTAACAGGTATTTGTAATCATTATGTTCCAGATCAATTCATCATTATTAGTGAAAATGAGGATGAGTGGCGCTGCCGCTACTGTCACTATGGCGGTGTGTTCACTCACAGGATGAGTGGCGCTGCCCAGTACTGTCACTATGGCGGTGTGTTCACTCACAGGATGAGTGACGCTGCCCAATACTGTCACTAGGGCGGTATTTCCACTCACAGGATGAGTGGCGCTGCCCGATACTGTCACTATGGCAGTGTGTCAACTCACAGGATGAGTGGCGCTGCCCAATACTGTCACTATGGTGGTGTGTCCACTCACAGGATGAGTGGCGCTGCCCAATACTGTCACTATGGCGGTGTGTCCACTCACAGGATGAGTGGCGCTGCCCAATACTGTCACTATCGCGGTCTGTCCACTCACAGGATGAGTGGCGCTGCCCAATACTGTCACTATCGCGGTCTGTCCACTCACAGGATGAGTGGCGCTGCCCAATACTGTCACTATGGTGGTGTGTCCACTCACAGGATGAGTGGCGCTGCCCAATACTGTCACTATGGCGGTGTGTCCACTCACAGGATGAGTGGCGCTGCCCAATACTGTCACTATCGCGGTCTGTCCACTCACAGGATGAGTGGCGCTGCCATAATACTGTCACTATCGCAGTCTGTCCACTCACAGGATGAGTGGCGCTGCCCAATACTGTCACTATGGCGGTGTGTTCACTCACAGGATGAGTGGCGCTGCCCAGTACTGTCACTATGGCGGTGTGTTCACTCACAGGATGAGTGACGCTGCCCAATACTGTCACTAGTGCGGTATTTCCACTCACAGGATGAGTGGCGCTGCCCGATACTGTCACTATGGCAGTGTGTCAACTCACAGGATGAGTGGCGCTGCCCAATACTGTCACTATGGTGGTGTGTCCACTCACAGGATGAGTGGCGCTGCCCAATACTGTCACTATGGCGGTGTGTCCACTCACAGGATGAGTGGCGCTGCCCAATACTGTCACTATCGCGGTCTGTCCACTCACAGGATGAGTGGCGCTGCCCAATACTGTCACTATCGCGGTCTGTCCACTCACAGGATGAGTGGCGCTGCCCAATACTGTCACTATGGTGGTGTGTCCACTCACAGGATGAGTGGCGCTGCCCAATACTGTCACTATGGCGGTGTGTCCACTCACAGGATGAGTGGCGCTGCCCAAAACTGTCACTATCGCGGTCTGTCCACTCACAGGATGAGTGGCGCTGCCCAATACTGTCACTATCGCAGTCTGTCCACTCACAGGATGAGTGGCGCTGCCCAATACTGTCACTATGGCGGTGTGTTCACTCACAGGATGAGTGGCGCTGCCCAATACTGTCACTATGGCGGTGTGTTCACTCACAGGATGAGTGACGCTGCCCAATACTGTCACTACGGCGGTATTTCCACTCACAGGATGAGTGGCGCTGCCCGATACTGTCACTATGGCAGTGTGTCCACTCACAGGATGAGTGGCGCTGCCCAATACTGTCACTATGGTGGTGTGTCCACTCACAGGATGAGTGGCGCTGCCCAATACTGTCACTATGGCGGTGTGTCCACTCACAGGATGAGTGGCGCGGCCCAATACTGTCACTATGGCAGTGTGTCCACTCACAGGATGAGTGGCGCTGCCCAATACTGTCACTATGGCGGTGTGTCCACTCACAGGATGAGTGGCGCTGCCCAATACTGTCACTATGGCAGTGTGTCCACTCACAGGATGAGTGGCGCTGCCCAATACTGTCACTATGGCGGTGTGTCCACTCACAGGATGAGTGGCGCTGCCCAATACTGTCACTATGGCGGTGTGTCCACTCACAGGATGAGTGGCGCTGCCCAATACTGTCACTATGGCGGTGTGTCCACTCACAGGATGAGTGACACTGCCCAATACTGTCACTATGGCGGTGTGTCCACTCACAGGATGAGTGGCGCTGCCCAATACTGTCACTATGGCGGTGTGTCCACTGACAGGATGAGTGGCGCTGCCCAATACTGTCACTATGACGGTGTGTCCACTCACAGGATGAGTGGCGCTGCCCAATACTGTCACTATGGCGGTGTGTCCACTCACAGGATGAGTGGCGCTGCCCAATACTGTCACTATGGTGGTGTGTCCACTCACAGGATGAGTGGCGCTGCCCAATACTGTCACTATGGTGGTGTGTCCACTCACAGCATGAGTGACACTGCCCAATACTGTCACTATGGCGGTGTGTCCACTCACAGGATGAGTGGCGCTGCCCAATACTGTCACTATGGCGGTGTGTCCACTCACAGGATGAGTGGCGCTGCCCAATACTGTCACTATGGCGGTGTGTCCACTCACAGGATGAGTGGCGCTGCCCAATAAACTCGCCCCTCGGGGCAAAATTAAATTAATTAAACCGGAAACAAACGCGTCGAACACAACACTGGTGAGAACACACACATTAGGGCCCCAGGCGCAGCACTCACAACATTAACACCTGGCGGGCAGCGCCCCGTCGGTGGCAGGTCGCGCCCGGGGCCACACCCACACACACCCGAGGGCCACACCCACACACACCCGAGGGCCACACCCACACACACCCGAGGGCCACACCCACACACACCCGAGGGCCACACCCACACACACCCGGGGGCCACACCCACACACACCCGAGGGCCACACCCACACACACCCGGGGGCCACACCCACACACACACCCGGGGGCCACACCCACACACACCCGAGGGCCACTCGAGGGGGTGACCCCGTGGGTCGGGCGAGAGACTCACTCTTCACAACCAAACGCGAATTAAGGCCTGTACGACCACCAGCACCATGGTCAACGACCACCCCTGTACGACCACCAGCACCATGGTCAACGACCACCCCTGTACGACCACCAGCACCATGGTCAACGACCACCCCTGTACGACCACCAGCACCATGGTCAACGACCACCCCTGTACGACCACCAGCACCATGGTCAACGACCACCCCTGTACGACCACCAGCACCACGGTCAACGACCACCCCTGTACGACCACCAGCACCAGGGCCAACGACCACCCCTGTACGACCACCAGCACCAGGGCCAACGACCACCCCTGTACGACCACCAGCACCATGGTCAACGACCACCCCTGTACGACCACCAGCACCATGGTCAACGACCACCCCTGTACGACCACCAGCACCAGGGCCAACGACCACCCTTGTACGACCACCAGCACCAGGGCCAACGACCACCCCTGTACGACCACCAGCACCATGGTCAACGACCACCCCTGTACGACCACCAGCACCAGGGCCAACGACCACCCCTGTACGACCACCAGCACCATGGTCTACGACCACCAGCACCATGGTCAACGACCACCCCTGTACGACCACCAGCACCATGGTCAACGACCACCCCTGTACGACCACCAGCACCATGGTCAACGACCACCCCTGTACGACCACCAGCACCATGGTCAACGACCACCCCTGTACGACCACCGGCACCATGGTCAACGACCACCCCTGTACGACCACCAGCACCATGGTCAACGACCACACCTGTACGACCACCAGCACCATGGTCAACGACCACCCCTGTACGACCACCAGCACCACGGTCAACGACCACCCCTGTACGACCACCGGCACCAGGGCCAACGACCACCCCTGTACGACCACCAGCACCATGGTCAACGACCACCCCTGTACGACCACCAGCACCATGGTCAACGACCACCCATGTACGACCACCAGCACCATGGTCAACGACCACCCCTGTACGACCACCAGCACCACGGTCAACGACCACCCCTGTACGACCACCGGCACCAGGGCCAACGACCACCCCTGTACGACCACCAGCACCATGGTCAACGACCACCCCTGTACGACCACCAGCACCATGGTCAACGACCACCCCTGTACGACCACCAGCACCATGGTCAACGACCACCCTTGTACGACCACCAGCACCAGGGTCAACGACCACCAGCACCATGGTCAACGACCACCCCTGCACGACCACCAGCACCAGGGTCAACGACCACCAGCACCATGGTCAACGACCACTCCTGTACGACCACCAGCACCATGGTCAACGACCACCCCTGTATGACCACCAGCACCATGGTCAACGACCACCCCTGTACGACCACCAGCACCAGGGTCAACGACCACCAGCACCATGGTCAACGACCACCCCTGCACGACCACCAGCACCAGGGTCAACGACCACCAGCACCATGGTCAACGACCACCCCTGTACGACCACCAGCACCATGGTCAACGACCACCCCTGTACGACCACCAGCACCATGGTCAACGACCATCCCTGTACGACCACCAGCACCAGGGCCAACGACCATCCCTGTACGACCACCAGCACCAGGGTCAACGACCACCCCTGTACGACCACCAGCACCATGGTCAACGACCACCCCTGTACGACCACCAGCACCATGGTCAACGACCACCCCTGTACGACCACCAGCACCAGGGCCAACGGCCACCCCTGTACGACCACCAGCACCATGGTCAACGACCACTCCTGCACGACCACCAGCACCATGGTCAACGACCACCCCTGTACGACCACCAGCACCATGGTCAACGACCACCCCTGTACGACCACCAGCACCAGGGTCAACGACCACCAGCACCATGGTCAACGACCATCCCTGTACGACCACCAGCACCAGGGTCAACGACCACCTCTGTACGACCACCAGCACCAGGGTCAACGACCATCCCTGTACGACCACCAGCACCATGGTCAACGACCACCCCTGTACGACCACCAGCACCAGGGTCAACGACCACCTCTGTACGACCACCAGCACCAGGGTCAACGACCATCCCTGTACGACCACCAGCACCAGGGCCAACGACCACCCCTGTACGACCACCAGCACCATGGTCAACGACCACCCCTGCACGACCACCAGCACCATGGTCAACGACCACCCCTGCACGACCACCAGCACCATGGTCAACGACCACCCCTGTACGACCACCAGCACCATGGTCAACGACCACCCCTGTACGACCACCAGCACCAGGGTCAACGACCACCTCTGTACGACCACCAGCACCATGGTCAACGACCACCCCTGCACGACCACCAGCACCATGGTCAACGACCACCCCTGTACGACCACCAGCACCATGGTCAACGACCACCCCTGTACGACCACCAGCACCAGGGTCAACGACCACCCCTGTACGACCACCAGCACCATGGTCAACGACCACCCCTGCACGACCACCAGCACCATGGTCAACGACCACCCCTGCACGACCACCAGCACCATGGTCAACGACCACCCCTGTACGACCTCCAGCACCATGGTCAACGACCACCCCTGTACGACCACCAGCACCAGGGTCAACGACCACCTCTGTACGACCACCAGCACCATGGTCAACGACCACCCCTGTACGACCACCAGCACCATGGTCAACGACCACCCCTGTACGACCACCAGCACCAGGGTCAACGACCACCTCTGTACGACCACCAGCACCAGGGCCAACGACCACCCCTGTACGACCACCAGCACCATGGTCTACGACCACCAGCACCATGGTCAACGACCACCAGCACCATGGCCAACGACCACCCCTGTACGACCACCAGCACCAGGGCCAACGACCACCAGCACCATGTCCAACGACCACCCCTGTACGACCACCAGCACCAGGGCCAACGACCACCCCTGTACGACCACCAGCACCATGGCCAACGACCGCCCCTGTACGACCACCGGCACCAGGGCCAACGACCACCCCTGTATGACCACCAGCACCATGGTCAACGACCACCCCTGTACGACCACCAGCACCAGGGCCAACGACCACCCCTGTACGACCACCAGCACCAGGGCCAACGACCACCCCTGTACGACCACCAGCACCAGGGCCAACGACCACCCCTGTACGACCACCGGTACCAGGGCCAACGACCACCCCTGTACGACCACCAGCACCATGGTCAACGACCACCCCTGTACGACCACCAGCACCATGGTCAACGACCACCAGCACCAGGGCCAACGACCACCCCTGTACGACCACCAGCACCATGGTCAACGACCACCCCTGTACGACCACCAGCACCATGGTCAACGACCACCCCTGTACGACCACCAGCACCAGGGCCAACGACCACCCCTGTATGACCACCAGCACCATGGTCAACGACCACCCCTGTACGACCACCAACACCAGGGCCAACGACCACCCCTGTACGACCACCGGCACCAGGGCCAGCGACCACCCCTGTATGACCACCAGCACCATGGTCAACGACCACCCCTGTACGACCACCAACACCAGGGCCAACGACCACCCCTGTACGACCACCAGCACCAGGGCCAACGACCGCCCCTGTACGACCACTAGCACCAGGGCCAACGACCACCCCTGTACGACCACCGGTACCAGGGCCAACGACCACCCCTGTACGACCACCAGCACCATGGTCAACGACCACCCCTGTACGACCACCAGCACCATGGTCAACGACCACCAGCACCAAGGTCAACGACCACCAGCACCATGGTCAACGACCACCAGCACCAGGGCCAACAACCACCGCCTGGACCTGTAGTCACCACACCACCAAGGGACCGTCACCCGGCAGCGCCCTTCACGCGCTTGTCACTTTTTCTTCCTCATGGAGAGAGGATCCTATTATTATTACAGAGCTAAAGTGCTTCAGCTGACTCTTATAAACGAGACAAAACAGCTGACAATTTACTTGCATTCCTCAATGCCAACAGAGATTTTCACGAGCTTAAGGGTCAAGTTAAGAACACATATTGAGAACAATTCCCACAAGATATCAATAGAGCCACAACATTATCGGAAATGTGGAACAAAATTAAAAACATTACCAAACCTTCAGCCCCAGTTGAGCTTCATCATACTCCTGCAGAATATGCTGACATGCTCTTAGCTCAATGGTCTCACAAATTTCTTCCTTATCCCCAGATATACAGCAGCATTTAAATCTACCAACATCAACAGAAACTTTAATATTGAAATAGCACCCTCCTCACCAGATTTAACAGATCAGTTTGTTATAATCCCTTTTGAATTAACATCAGCATTAGGTAAACCTAAACAAACTGCCCCTGGTGAGGATGGTATAACTTATTACATCTTGAGCTTACTGAATGATGTCCCTAACCACCCTCTGCTTGACCTCTATCAAATGAGTCTCTCACAAGGTATCTTGCCAAAGAAATGGATACAAAGTCAAATAGTACCAATTCCTAAACCTAACTCTCAAAAATTCAGACCCATTTCCCTTACATCTTGCATGTGTAAAGTCTTAGAAAGAATTGTTCTCAATCGTGTCATGTTTCAGGTCAAAGAAAAACTGGCCCAAACCTATATGGGTTCATGCCCAAGTGTAGCACACAAACATGCTTTGCTGAATATTTTGTAAACTCCCAGGATGGGACACAGGCAGCCTTTATTGACCTAAAGTCAGCTTTCGATGTAGCGAATGGCGAAATAATATTAGAGCAACTTGCTGAACTCGAAATCAAAGGTAATCTTCTGAGTTGGATAAAGAGCTACCTATCCAACAGGCGTGCTAGTGTCCTATTTAAAGGAGTTAAAAGTACAAGAACAGATGCATTCGAACTAGGCACACCTCAAGGTGGTGTCCTGAGCCCTATGCTCTTCAATATACTTATGCACAAACTTATCCATGACATACCTGTACAACCTACGGAAACAGTTATATGTTATGCTGATGATATTTGTATTATGGCACACAGTAAACCAAGGTTACAAGTGTTACTTGATGCATTCTCCAAGAAAGTAGTAGAATGTGGCCTCATAATCTCTGTTGATAAAACAAGGGTTCTTATTCCCCATTCTCTTCATGCTAACTATACTATTAATGGAGTGCCCGTGGAGACTTGTGAGTCTTATACATATCTTGGAGGTTAATGATACAAATTTCGTCAGCAATCTTCACAAAAAACTTGTTGAGCGTCTTAAACCTCTCAGAACTCTTGTTGGCAAAGGATTTGGCATTAACATAAAATATGCTCGTAGTTTTTATATTGCCTTTATACGATATGTTGTTGATTATTATGCCTTGCATCTTCTTAATTTTTCTCCTAAACAATTACAAGGCCTAGATGTAGTACAGAATGATGCCATGCGCATCATTCTGGGTTGTCCTAGAACTGTCAGAATTGTTAACATGAGAAAGGAAATACAATTACCTTCCATTTACGAGAGAATAGTTCTACTTAGTACTATGTTTTGCGCCAAAACTTTGAAAAATAATGGTCCCCCAGCTCTATTCAAATTAAATTGAGATCCATTCGAAACAATTCCGTTTGTTCTCTCAATCCGCTACAAAAAGCTCTCTACAGTGTGTGTGGCTCAGTTGTTGTGCCTATAATCTTCTGAAACTGAATGTATCTCTTAGTCCTGATAAAACTGGTCACTATATTCCCCCTTGGCAAGATGTGAAGGTCTTTGAAAAGCGCAGGTGCAACAGGTACTCAGAGAGAACTCTATCAACATCAGAGGCCCGAGACTGTTCAACACGCTTCCGCTGCACATAAGGGGCATAACTGGCCGACCCCTCACAGTGTTCAAGAGAGAACTAGATAAGCACCTCCAAAGGATACCTGATCAACCAGGCTGTGACTCATACGTTAGGCTGCGAGCAGCCGCGTCCAACAGCCTGGTTGATCAGTCCAGCAACCAGGACGCGCGGGGACGCTAAGCCCCGGAAGCACCTCAAGGTAACCTCAAGGTGGGTCTTCTTTGCGTTATACCCCCATTAGTGCAAAACAAATGTATAACACTGAAACTATGAGATGTATAATATTAGGAGCTACTGACAGTCATCTTCAAAATCTCAAACCAACTGAATCCTATGCCTTTACTCTTTGCAATTAGGCACTGGTAGAACAGGTTGTGCATGTGCAGTATATAAAGGGAATGAAATGATCATGTCTAGTACACAGAGATTGAACAACTGGGCAAGCACGACACAGACCGATCTATTGGGTATTTATCTAGTCACTGAATACCTTAAGATCAATGGTGGTGGAGTGATTTTCTGTGACTCTAAAAGTGCTCTACAGTCCTTAAATAACCCATCACAATGTATGTCTGAAGTAGCTTGTAATATTAAATGGAGTGTAATTTTTGCCAATGATAATAACTATTGTATAAAACTTGTGTGGATCCCATCCCATGTTGGAGTTGGAAAACATGACTTTGTAGATCAATTGGCCAATGAGGCTTGCAGGAAAGGAAACATTGATTATGACTTTGGACTATCTAATGCAATTATTAGAAACATACAAATTTAAGAAAATAATTCAGATATAGAAGAACTAAGAAATGCCCAAAGAACTGAAAGCTGCAGTATTAAAAGTTATGACAAGTTTTGTAATAATAGGTATTTGTATGGTCAGCACAGTAACCGGACCAGGCAATGTGATGTAGACATTGGGGTAATTCGCCTTGGCCATAGACACATCTGGCAGGTTAGTGAGGCTGAGCCACTACCAGAATACTCAGATTGTAAACTCTGTGACCGACCTTTAAAGCATTCACTAGATCACTATATTGTTGAATGTGAAACCGTAAAAGACTTTAGACCTCCTGGCCTATTGTACCACCAACTGTGTAACTATATTATTGACTCAGGTGTTCTGGACGACATCCTAACAATATATCCAACATTAGCTTGTCCATTTTAAAGAATGAAGAACAATTGTTATTTATATTACTTCTAAGCTGCATCACTTATGAACCCATCCCTGCCCTTGTGTGGCAGTGCACAGTAGAAAGTTGTTTTTACATATCCATACATTAAAACATTGATTGTAACCATGATATATATGTGCTTCAGCCTACAGTTTAGACCTATTGTCTTATGTATGACCCTCTGTCCTGCGTGACAGTGAATACTAGCATTATCCTCACTTTAATACGACATAATTGAAATCCTCAGATTAGGTAAAATTTTAATGACTTTTGTCAATAAAGATGTTAATAATGATGATGATGATAATAATAATAATAATAACAATAATTCTCTTTAGGAACTAGCCCAACCAACTGTGTCGTGGGGACGCACACCCTCCATAGGCGAGGCGGCCTGGGACGCCACCTGAGAAGAGGGGGGGGGGGTACACCCTGACAGGCGGGTCAGTGGAGCCTCCTCCACTTCCAGTGCAGGCAGCACACTGTGGACCTCCACCTACACCTGGTGCTCACCTACAGTCTCACACACACTGGCGTTATCATGTTAGACGTGTAGGGCTCCTGTATAGCAATTATATCAGTGTTGTTGCTGGTAACATGTGCAGTTAGGTCATTCAGTCTTCTGTTGATGCTGCGAATGTTCCAACTGAGAAACCTAATGTTCCTTATGTTCCTTGTGTCAGTAGCAGCCATTGTAGTGGAGCTGTTCCTCCGTGTAACTGGTGGTCCCATTGTTGTGCTTGTCCCACTTCCACAATGTGTTAATAAGTGACTGTACGACATAAATAGCCGCCACCAACCTGTAGTCTGGTTTCTTCAGTAACGCCTAGTGATGTCATCACTCTCTTGATCACTGAGCAACTCGGGATGGTCAGCGAGTGAATATTCTCCGTAAGGTTGATGATATAAACATTGCCACACAGTGGGTGGATATTCTCACTCTGGCACTTGACTGGTCGTTGCCCATGTCAATATATGCTGGTGTGGGTCGACTTCCTTTTCCAGTTACTGTTTGTCACTCTCACTGTTGTCACCAGTGACGCCGCCGCTGCCACCACAGCTTCCTTTACCAGCCCCGGCTGTCACACAACTATGTGGAGGCTCTTGTATGTACTCACTTTGTTGTTCTAGCTGGGACTGAGCTCTGGCTCTTTGGTCCCGCCTCTCAATCCTCAACCAGGGGCCTGACAGCTGAGTGGACAGCGCTTCGGATTCGTAATCCTGAGGTTTCGGATTCGATTCCCGCTGGAGGCGGAAACAAATGGGCAGAGTTTCTTTCACGCTGATGCTCCTGTTACCTAGCAGTAAAATAGGTACCTGGGAGTTAGACAGCTGCTACGGGCTGCTTCCTGGGAGTGTGTAACAAAAAGGAGGCCTGGTCAAAGACCTGGCCGCGGGGACGCTAAGCCCACAAATCATCTCAAGATAACCTCAATCAACTGATGTACAGCCTTTTGAGCCTACTGGGCTCTATCACATCATATCATGTCCCCCCTAACTCTTCTGTCTTCCAGCATAGTGAGGTTTAATTCCCGTAGTCTCTCCTCGTAGCTCATACCTCTCAGCTCGGGTACTAGTCTGGTGGCAAACCTTTGAACCTTTTCCAGTTTAGTCTTATCCTTGACTAGATATGGACTCCATGCTGGGGCTGCATACTCCAGGATTGGCCTGACATATGTGGTATACAAAGTTCTGATGATTCCTTACACAAGTTTCTAAAGGCCGTTCTTATGTTGGCCAATCTGACATATGCCGCTGAAGTTATCTTCTTGCTATGGGCTTCAGGGGACAGGTCTGGCGTGATATCAACCCCCAGGTCTTTCTCTCTCTCTCTCTGATTCTTGAAGGAGTTCATCTCCCAAATGATACCTTGTATCTAGCCTCCTGCGCCCTACACCTATCTTCATTACATTACATTTGCTTTCGTTAAGCTCTAGCAACCTTCTGTTGGACCATTCCTTAAGTTTGTCCAGGTCATCTTGAAGCCTCAAGCTGTCCTCCACTGTCTTAATCCTTCTCATAATTTTGGCGTCGTCAGCAAACATTGAGAGAAATGAGTCTATACCCTCTGGGAGATCATTTACATATATCAGAAACAGGATAGGTCCAAGCACAGAGCCCTGTGGGACTCCACTGGTGCCTTCACGCCAATCTGAGGTCTCACCCCTCACTGTAACTCCTTGCTTCCTATTGCTTAGGTACTGCCGTATCCACTGGACCACCTTACCAGCTACACCTGCCTGTTTCTCCAGCTTATGCACCAGCCTGTTATGAGGTACTGTGTCAAAGGCTTTCCAACAGTCCAAGAAAATGCAGTCCGCCCAGCCTTCTCTTTCTTGCTTAATCTTTGTCACCTGGTCGTAGAATTCTATCAAGCCTGTAAGGTAAGATTTACCCTCCCTGAACCTATGTTGATGGGTTGTCACAAAGTCCCTTCTCTCCAGATGTGTTACCAGGTTTTTTCTCGCGATCTTCTCCATCACCTTGCATGGTATACAAGTCAAGGACACTGGCCTGTAGTTCAGTGTCTCTTGTCTGTCGCCCTATTTGTATATTGGGACTACATTGTACTTAGTACTTTCCCTCCAAAGGAGGTACTTTACTTCGGCAAACATGGCTTCTCTCTTCTGTAGACTGATGCGGTAGTAAGGCTGACGGATGGCCATCGTATCAGGAAGCAGCTGGATGTCATGTTGCATTAAAGTACGTTCCTGTGGAGTGTCTTGAAAAAGTTTGTTATGGATTGAGATTAATTTAATCATAGGAGCATTATTAGTAGAATGTTGGGGGTATTTGGGAAGACCCTTTAGAATATCACTGTTAGACGTCATTGTGTTCATGTTATCTATACACTCAGATGGAGAGATAGCAGGGTATGTACCACTCTTGGGATACCTCTCGGTAAAAGCGGATACAGATACTAACACTGGTGGCGGATTACCTTAATAACTCTTGAGCAGGTTGACGTGACAGAGTTGTGTCTTGCGACGCCGGACCGGAGTCTCTAGAATGTAGTTGTTGTTCTTGCATTCTATGATGCGATAAGCTCTTGAAAATTTACTTTGAAATGGAGAGGTTGGGATAAGAAAATATGTCACGACGAAGTAGCTTACATTAAACTCTCTTACCTTAGTGTTCTTGTCAAAGTGTGCTGTCATCTTACGTTAGGTCAATAAATTAGTACTAGCAAACTTATGTAATTGTTCATGTTTATGTCTCAAGTTTTTAAGAAACTGAGACTCATTAAGGAAATCATTGAAGGTGTTTGACGTCAAGGAATCTTTAAATCTTTATGCCCGAAATGCTTTGCGTAATAGTGGCTTTAGGCATTGTATGTACTAGCCCTAACTATAAATCCATCACTCTTTGTAAAATCTCTTTTATATATGTACCTTACCTAAATAAACGTTTTGATTTTTTTTTTTAAAGGCTTTAAGAGGACCACGACACTTACAACCATAGAGCATCTCATAAGGAGATAGTCCAAGAGGCTCAACAGGAAGACTTCTGAACATACACATAAGGAGATCTAATTTCTTATCCCAATCCTTCTCAGTATCAATACAAAATTTCTTCAACAGTGACTTGATGGTTTGATGAATACGTTCTAGAGATCCCTGTGAAGCAGGATGATATGGATTAGACAAGACTTGGGTAATGCTAAATTCCTGAAGGATTTTCTTAAACAACTCACTGGTGAAATTAGTTCCACAGTCACTTTGTATCTCCTTCGGGAAACCATACTGAGTGAAGATCTTCAACAGATGCTTGACAACTGTAGCAGCCGTAATGTTCTTGACGGAAACTTCTATAAGGGAACCTGGTGGTTGGACATATTATAGTGATGATGTACATGTTGCCTGCGTGGGTTTTTGGTAAGGGCCTTACGCAGTCAATAAGAAGCCTAGAAAATGGTTCCGAAGGCACCGGAATAGTGATAAATGGTGCCTTTGGAATAGTGTCCTTTGGTTGACCTGCCATTTGATATTTATGGCAAGTATTGGTAAGTTCTTGTCATCTCGTGCTATACCTGGCCAAAAATAGTTCTGTAAAAGGGCATAATAAGTTTTGTTGATACCATAATGAGACATCGGGACATGAGCGAGAGAGATAATATCTTTTCTTAAAGATGTTGGAACCACTAACTGATTCCCATTAGCCCAGTCATCCTCTGCCTTGAGTTTACTGGGTCTGTATCAACGGTACAGAAGGTGATTAATATCAATATGAAATCCTGGAATGACATCGGCCTTAATCTGTGCTAATAGAAAAGAGGAGTTAGTGACATATCAGCTTGTTGTAACTTACGGAACTCCAACTGGTTGAGATTAGGAGGAAGGCCTCGCACGTCTTGAGGGACAGCTGCTGCTACTTGTTGTGGTTGAGCGGCTTGAGCAGCACGGGTAGTCACTAGAACAGGTTGGGAGATGTCTGCTGATTCTTCTGTCACGGTTACCTCTTCTTCTGCTGCAAAAATCATGGCAGGATCTTCTTCCGTGGCTGAGTCACATACCTGGGGTTTGTCGCAGATGATCAAATTGGCGGAGTCTTGATGGTTGGCCAAGTCGTTGGCCAGGAGAAGTTGAGTTCCTGGCTTGGGGAAAAGATTTTTCCCGAATTTCGACTTGAACCTTTCCACGAATGAATGGACACTCCAGGTAGACTGTGGCGAGCGGGTATGGTGTAGTTGCAGTGAGGTCAGTGATCAGGACGGTTTCTCCAGCGTAGGTGACTAGGTACAGAGGACTGTAATATAATACTCGGCAGCGAAGCTGTGTCCCTCAATATGCGTTTTGGGCTCATACTCTCGGAACCTCCACTGTTGGCAGAGACAGTTCATGGATACACATGTCTGTTAAATAAAACAAGATCAGTAACAGGAACATTTACATGTAGTAAAGGCTTGGTAGGCTTAGAAGGCCGAGGCTTAGGCTTAGGTGAAGCAGTGCTAGTAGTTTTACAATTAGGATTCGGACATTGATCAATCAAATGTTTGTAGGATTTGCAGTACCTGCAGCAAAGTACATAGTTAATGTCTTTACGACTCACTTTAGATGAAGCATGACTGGACCAAGATGGTTTACTGGAATATGAATCAAATGATTTATGGATTAAACTGTATCAGCTAACTGGGCACATTTATTGAGGTTCGTCTCTTCCTTATCTGCAAGATATAGGCGCATGGGGTTTGGGACTCGCCTTACGAACAATTCCATCAAGATGAGGTTAGTTAGTTCACTGAAGATGGTGACCTGTGCTGATTCTAGCCATTTGAGAAAATACCTTTTTTTGGTCTGCACAAACTCCACGTAAGTTTGAGACAGTCTGGACATAGTCCCTGAAACGTCGTCGGTAGCTTTCAGTGGAAAGTAGATAGGCGTCAAGGACTGATTGCTTGAGTACTTCGTAATCAGTCTTGTTGGCATGAGTGGCAAGAGTTAAGGTAGCTCTTCCTGTAAGGTGTGATCTGAGATGTATAGACCATTGGTTCCTAGGCCAGAGTAACCAGGTGGTCAAGGCCCTGAAGGACACAAAAAATTAATCTACCTCTGCCTCTACAAAAGACAGCATCATTATAATGCAATCTGTAGGATTAAAACCTACTGGTAAGATGGCTTCTGCTTCACGGCACTGGGAGAGTTGGGTACTTTCAAGTTCTAACTCCTGACGCCAGAACCCGAGGGCGGTGTGTGATTTACCTTGTTCCTAGCGTAGCGTGATGGCAACTTTATCTTCCTCTTGCTGTCTCTTGAGTTGAAGCTCTTGAGCTAGGCTTTGTAGCTGTTCTACTTCTCTTCGACGTTGCAGGTCAGCTTCCTGTTCTTGACGTTCACGGGCTAATGCAGCAATTTGTCGTCTGATTTCCCATTTATGTTCATCGACAGCAGCTTCTAGTTGTGTTAACTCGATCTTTAACTTCATGTGTGTGAGTGTGGTTTTATTAGCAACTCTTTGTTGATCCTGCTGCTGCTCTGTAGAAATAAGATCATTCTCAGCAAGATGGTTTAGAGTCAAGTTATGAGGCTCAGCTTTGGTGGTCCCACGTGGAGGAGAGATGTGGTACTCAGTTGTCAATGTTATTAACTCGGGTCTAGTAGCACAAATTAATGTGTTCAACTCCTTTTCAGGGTTATCTTGAGATAGTTTCGGGGCTTAGCGTCTCCTCGGTCTGGTCCTCGACCAGGCCTCCTTTTTGTTACACCCCCCCAGGAAGCAGTCCGTAGCAGCTGTCTAACTCCCAGGTACCCTTTTACTGCTAGGTAACAGGGGCATCAAGGTGAAAGAAACATTTTGCCCATTTGTCTCCACTTCCAGCGAGGATCGAACCCGGAACCTCAGGACTACGAATACGAAGTGCTGTCCACTCAGCTGTCAGGCGCCCAGTGGGCGCCTGACAGACAATTCGCCTGACGCCGAATGTATAACACAGTTCTGGATACGAAAGGATCTCTAGTCCAATACTTCCTCCTAAGTTCGTAATACAAAGTGGAACATAACAGTACGAAGATAAATCAAAGTACCAGATACAGATCACCCGATGGTGTGTTCTGAGTGAGTCTTCTCTTTTGGGACAAAAGTAATGTGGGTAATTAATATATAGCAATAGCTTAGAAGACTAACCATTACGAGCATGAATTTGCACATAAAACATCACATAATCAAAGTCAGTCTAATAAACAGATCACAAATTGCTACACCGGTAAAGTAGATGTGTTCAGTTACCAGTTTGTAAATCACAAAATTAATTCTCAAAAAAATGCAAAGTATAAAAGCCAAGTATAACAACTAAACACAACATTAAGGAAGGGGTACTAGGAACAGCTCCTCAGACCAGCTCCTGGGACAGCCCCTTGGACTGGCCGCCACTTATGTGACCTGACGCAGTAGTGCAGATATACTGACCCAAGCTGGTGGCTCTCCGTCACACAAATATAAAAAATTGCTGCTTGGCCCTTGCAGTGTGTAAGTTGCAGGTAGAAGCAAAGACAACTATTAGTTAAACAATTAAAACAATTTACTGTAATATTAATTAACACCTGAGAACACTTGTGTGCATGTTGTCCCCTCAGTGTGCGTGTTGTCCCCTCAGTGTGTGTGTTGTCCCCTCAGTGTGCGTGTTGTCCCCTCAGTGTGCGTGTTGTCCCCTCAGTGTGCGTGTTGTCCCCTCAGAGTGTGTGTTGTCCCCTCAGTGTGCATGTTCTCCCCTCAGTGTGCGTGTTGTCCCCTCAGTGTGCGTGTTGTCCCCTCAGTGTGCGTGTTGTCCCCTCAGTGTGTGTGTTGTCCCCTCAGTGTGCGTGTTGTCCCCTCAGTGTGCGTGTTGTCCCCTCAGTGTGCGTGTTGTCCCCTCAGAGTGTGTGTTGTCCCCTCAGTGTGCATGTTCTCCCCTCAGTGTGCGTGTTGTCCCCTCAGTGTTCATGTTGTCCCCTCAGTGTGCGTGTTGTCCCCTCAGAGTGCATATTGTCCCCTCAGTGTGTGTGTTGTCCCCTCAGTGTGCATGTTGTCCCCTCAGTGTGTGTGTTGTCCCCTCAGTGTGCATGTTGTCCCCTCAGTGTGCGTGTTGTCCCCTCAGTGTTCATGTTGTCCCCTCAGTGTTCATGTTGTCCCCTCAGTGTTCATGTTGTCCCCTCAGTGTTCATGTTGTCCCCTCAGTGTGTGTGTTGTCCCCTCAGTGTTCATGTTGTCCCCTCGGAGTGCATATTGTCCCCTCAGTGTGCATGTTGTCCCCTCAGTGAGCATGTTGTCCCCTCGGTGTGCATGTTTTCCCCTCAGTGTGCATGTTGTCCCCTCAGTGTGCATGTTGTCCCCTCGGGGTGCATATTGTCCCCTCAGTGTGCATGTTGTCCCCTCAGTGTTCATGTTGTCCCCTCAGTGTGTGTGTTGTCCCCTCAGTGTGTGTGTTGTCCCCTCAGTGTGTGTGTTGTCCCCTCGGTGTGTGTGTTGTCCCCTCGGTGTGTGTGTTGTCCCCTCAGTGTGTGTGTTGTCCCCTCAGTGTGTGTGTTGTCCCCTCAGTGTGTGTGTTGTCCCCTCGGTGTGTGTGTTGTCCCCTCAGTGTGCATGTTGTCCCCTCAGTGAGCATGTTGTCCCCTCAGTGTGTGTGTTGTCCCCTCAGTGTGCATGTTGTCCCCTCAGTGTGCATGTTGTCCCCTCGGAGTGCATATTGTCCCCTCAGTGTGCATGTTGTCCCCTCAGTGTGTGTGTTGTCCCCTCAGTGTGCATATTGTCCCCTCAGTGTGCATGTTGTCCCCTCAGTGTGCATATTGTCCCCTCAGTGTGCATGTTGTCCCCTCGGTGTGCATGGTGTCCCCTCAGTGTGCATGTTGTCCCCTCAGTGTGCATGTTGTCCCCTCAGTGTGTGTGTTGTCCCCTCAGTGTGTGCGTGTTGTCCCCTCAGTGTGCATGTTGTCCCCTCAGTGTGCATGTTGTCCCCTCAGTCTGTGCGTGTTGTCCCCTCAGTGTGTGCGTGTTGTCCCCTCAGTGTGTGTGTTGTCCCCTCAGTGTGTGCGTGTTGTCCCCTCAATGTGTGTGTGTTGTCCCCTCAGTGTGCGTGTTGTCCCCTCAGTGTGTGCGTGTTGTCCCCTCAGTGTGTGTGTTGTCCCCTCAGTGTGTGCGTGTTGTCCCCTCAGTGTGTGCGTGTTGTCCCCTCAGTGTGTGCGTGTTGTCCCCTCAGTGTGTGCGTGTTGTCCCCTCAGTGTGTGTGTTGTCCCCTCAGTGTGTGCGTGTTGTCCCCTCAGTGTGTGTGTTGTCCCCTCAGTGTGCGTGTTGTCCCCTCAGTGTGTGTGTTGTCCCCTCAGTGTCTGTGTTGTCCCCTCAGTGTGTGTGTGTTGTCCCCTCGGTGTGTGTGTTGTCCCCTCAGTGTGTGTGTTGTCCCCCTCAGTGTGTGCGTGTTGTCCCCTCAGTGTGCATGTTGTCCCCTCAGTGTGTGTGTGTTGTCCCCTCAGTGTGTGCGTGTTGTCCGCTCAGTGTGTGTGTTGTCCCCTCAGTGTGTGCGTGTTGTCCCCTCAGTGTGTGTGTTGTCCCCTCAGTGTGCGTGTTGTCCCCTCAGTGTGTGTGTTGTCCCCCTCAGTGTGTGCGTGTTGTCCCCTCAGTGTGTGTGTTGTCCCCTCAGTGTGCGTGTTGTCCCCTCAGTGTGTGCGTGTTGTCCCCTCAGTGTGTGTGTGTTGTCCCCTCGGTGTGTATGTGTTGTCCCCTCAGTGTGCATGTTGTCCCCTCAGTGTGTGTGTGTTGTCCCCTCAGTGTGTGTGTGTTGTCCCCTCGGTGTGTATGTGTTGTCCCCTCAGTGTGTGTGTGTTGTCCCCTCAGTGTGTGTGTTGTCCCCTCAGTGTGTGCGTGTTGTCCCCTCAGTGTGTGTGTGTTGTCCCCTCAGTGTGTGTGTTGTCCCCTCAGTGTGTGCATGTTGTCCCCTCAGTGTGTGTGTTGTCCCCTCAGTGTGTGTGTGTTGTCCCCTCAGTGTGCATGTTGTCCCCTCAGTGTGTGTGTGTTGTCCCCTCAGTGTGTGCGTGTTGTCCCCTCAGTGTGTGTGTTGTCCCCTCGGTGTGTATGTGTTGTCCCCTCAGTGTGTGTGTTGTCCCCTCAGTGTGTGTGTTGTCCCCTCAGTGTGTGCGTGTTGTCCCCTCAGTGTGTGTGTTGTCCCCTCAGTGTGCGTGTTGTCCCCTCAGTGTGTGTGTGTTGTCCCCTCAGTGTGTGTGTGTTGTCCCCTCAGTGTGTGCGTGTTGTCCCCTCAGTGTGTGTGTTGTCCCCTCAGTGTGTGCGTGTTGTCCCCTCAGTGTGTGTGTTGTCCCCTCGGTGTGTATGTGTTGTCCCCTCAGTGTGTGTGTTGTCCCCTCAGTGTGTGCGTGTTGTCCCCTCAGTGTGTGTGTTGTCCCCTCGGTGTGTATGTGTTGTCCCCTCAGTGTGTGCGTGTTGTCCCCTCAGTGTGCATGTTGTCCCCTCAGTGTGTGTGTGTTGTCCCCTCAGTGTGTGCGTGTTGTCCCCTCAGTGTGTGTGTTGTCCCCTCAGTGTGCATGTTGTCCCCTCAGTGTGTGTGTGTTGTCCCCTCAGTGTGTGCGTGTTGTCCCCTCAGTGTGTGTGTTGTCCCCTCAGTGTGCGTGTTGTCTCCTCAGTGTGTGTGTGTTGTCCCCTCAGTGTGTGTGTGTTGTCCCCTCAGTGTGCATGTTGTCCCCCTCAGTGTGTGTGTGTTGTCCCCTCAGTGTGCATGTTGTCCCCTCAGTGTGTGTGTGTTGTCCCCTCAGTGTGCATGTTGTCCCCTCAGTGTGTGTGTGTTGTCCCCTCGGTGTGTATGTGTTGTCCCCTCAGTGTGTGTGTGCTGTCCCCTCAGTGTGTGTGTGTTGTCCCCTCGGTGTGTATGTGTTGTCCCCTCAGTGTGTGTGTTGTCCCCTCAGTGTGTGTGTGTTGTCCCCTCAGTGTGTGTGTTGTCCCCTCGGTGTGTATGTGTTGTCCCCTCAGTGTGTGTGTTGTCCCCTCGGTATTGGCTAGATAAATACCCAATAGATCGGTCTGTGTCGTGCTTGCCCAGTTGTTCAATCTCTGTATACTAGACATGATCATTTCATTCCCTTTATATACTGCACATGCACAACCTGTTCTACCAGTGCCTAATTGCAAAGAGTAAAGGCATAGGATTCAGTTGGTTTGAGATTTTGAAGATGACTGTCAGTAGCTCCTAATATTATACATCTCATAGTTTCAGTGTTATACATTTGTTTTGCACTAATGGGGGTATAACGCAAAGAAGACCTACCTTGAGGTTACCTTGAGGTGCTTCCGGGGCTTAGCGTCCCCGCGCGTCATGGTTGCTGGACTGATCAACCAGGCTGTTGGACGCGGCTGCTCGCAGCCTAACGTATGAGTCACAGCCTGATTGATCAGGTATCCTTTGGAGGTGCTTATCCAGTTTTCTCTTGAACACTGTGGGGGTCGGCCAGTTATGCCCCTTATGTGCAGCGGAAGCGTGTTGAACAGTCTCGGGCCTCTGATGTTGATAGAGTTCTTTCTCAGAGTACCTGTTGCACCTCCGCTTTTCAAAGACCTTCACATCTTTCCAAGGGGGAATATAGTGAACAGTTTTATCAGGGTTAAGATACATTCAGTTTCAGAAGATTATAGGCACAACAACTGAGCCACACACTGTAGGGAATTTTTTGCAGCGGATTGAGGGAACAAACGGAATTGTTTAGAATGGATCTCAATTTAATTTGAATAGAGCTGGGGGGACCATTATTTTTCAAAGGAGCCGGTCGGCCGAGCGGACAGCACACTGGGCTTGTGATCCTATCAAGCCTGTAAGGTAAGATTTACCCTCCCTGAACCAATGTTGATGGGTTGTCACGAAGTCCCTTCTCTCCAGATGTGTTACTAGGTTTTTTCTCACGATCTTCTCCATCACCTTGCATGGTATATAAATTAAGGACACTGGCCTATAGTTCAGTGCCTCTTGTCTGTGTCCCATGGTATATCCCTTAGGAATTTATTAATCTACTCATAGTTTCCCTTTCAGTACGTAAGCCCTTTGTTTCCCAGTTCTTTTTTGGGGTAAATAATTCCTAGACAACCAGGTACTCTAAGCTCAATACACTATGATCACTCATTCCCAAGGGGGCTTCCAACTTGCCTTCCCTTATATCCGACTCATTTAGGGTAAATATTAGATCAAGCTAAGCTGGTTCATCCTCTCCTCTCATTCTTGTCGGTCCCTTGACGTGTTGACTTAGAAAGTTTCTTGTTGCCACGTCCAGCAGCTTAGCTCTCCATGTGTCTGGTCCTCCATGTGGGTCTCTGTTCTCCCAATCTATCTTCCCATGGTGGAAGGCTCCCATGATTAGTAGTCTGGATCCGTTCCTGCTAGCCACAGAAGCTGCTCTCTCTATTATATTGATGGTGGCCATATTGTTTCTATCATATTCCTGTCTGGGTCTTCTGTCGTTTGGTGGGGGGTTATATATGACTACTACTATAATTTTCTGTCCTCCAGTTGCTATGGTGACTGTTATGTAGTCACTGAAACATTCACAGCTCTGATTAACCATCTCTTCAAAACTCCAACCTTTTCTTATCAGCAAAGCTACACCACCTCCTCCTCTCCCTTCTCTCTCTTTCCTCACTACATAGTAGTCCTGTGGAAACACTGCATTTGTTATGGTTTTCGTTAGCTTTGTTTCTGTGAGTGCTATTATGTCTGGGTTTTCTTCCAGTGCCCATTCTCCGAGTTCACTTGTTTTATTTGTAATCCCATCTATGTTAGAGTACATTGCCTTGATGCTCACTTTCTTTTGTTCATTTCCTTGTCCCCTTCTTGGTGAGCATTCTGCTGGTGGGGAAAGCTGCTCCATGGGTGTGAAGATCTGTGAGGTGGTTTGCAGGATCTCAGAGGATTTTGGGGTGGGGGTGGGGGTTCAAAGGAAGGGGGGACAGGTAAGGTATGGGGTAAGGAGATAGGGAGGACATGGAGGATACTGAGTGAGGGGGGAGGAGGGATAGTGAGGGTATGGGGTGAAGGGGGAGGGGGGACAGAAGGTGAAAGGCAGGAGGGGAAATGGGGGAAGAGTGACAGGGTCGGAATGGAGTGGGGGGGGGAAGGAGGGTTGGGTGAGCATTTGAGTGGGAGCAGGTAGGCTGAGGGGAAGGGAGGGTTTCTATGCAGAGGAGGGTGGAGGTGTTGCTGGAATGCTGGTTGTGGGTTCCCCTCTTGTTTCTGGGAGTGTTGTGTTGGGGCTGTGATTTCCTGGTTTACTCCTCTCTCCACGCGCTTCCTCCTTGCCTCTGCTGCCCTGGCTCTCTCCTCCTTCGTCCTGTCCCTCTGCAGGAATACTTTTTTGTATTCCTCCACATACTGCAGATGACTCTCCCTTTCTAGAATAACTTCCTTTGTTGTCTCATTTGTAAACACCACCTTTACCAGTCGGTTTCTGTCCTTGTTGTACCAGCCCAACCTGAAAACCTTTTAAATGTTTTGTTCAGCCCCTTCCATCTGTAACCCCTTCAGTAACCCATGTACTGCCTCTCTGGCCTTGCTCTGTTTGTGTGTGTTTGTGTGTGTACTCACCTAGTTGTGTTTGCGGGGGTTGAGCTCTGGCTCTTTGGTCTCGACTCTCAACCGTCAATCAACAGAAGAGTGTGTGTGTGTGTGTGTGTGCGTGTGTGCATGTGTGTGTGTGTGTGTGTGTGTGTTTACTAGTTGTGTTTTTGCGGGGGTTGAGCTTTGCTCTTTCGGCCCGCCTCTCAACTGTCAATCAACTGTTTACTAACTACTTTTTTTTTTTTTTCCACACCACACACACACACACACCCCAGGAAGCAGTCCGTGACAGCTGACTAACTCCCAGGTACCTATTTACTGCTAGGTAACAGGGGCACTTAGGGTGAAAGAAACTTTGCCCATTTGTTTCTGCCTCGTGCGGGAATCGAGCCCGCGCCACAGAATTACGAGTCCTGCGCGCTATCCACCAGGCTACGAGGCCCCCTCGTGTGTGTGTGTGTGTGTGTGTGTGTGTGTGCGTGCGTGTGTGTGTGTGTGTGCGTGCGTGTGTGTGTGTGTGTGTGTGTGTGTGTGTGTGTGTGTGTACTCACCTATTTGTACTCACCTATTTGTGCTTGCGGGGGTTGAGCTTTGGCTCTTTGGTCCCGCCTCTCAACTGTCAATCAACTGGTGTACAGATTCCTGAGCCTACTGGGCTCTATCATATCTACATTTAAAACTGTGTATGGAGTCAGCCTCCACCACATCACTGCTTAATGCATTCCATCCGTTAACTACTCTGACACTAAAAAAGTTCCTTCTAACGTCTCTGTGGCTCATGTGAGTACTCAGTTTCCACCTGTGTCCCCTTGTTCGCGTCCCACCAGTGTTGAATAGTTTATCCTTGTTTACCCGGTCGATTCCTCTTAGGATTTTGTAGGTTGTGATCATGTCTCCCCTTACTCTTCTGTCTTCCAGTGTCGTAAGGTGCATTTCCCGCAGCCTTTCCTCGTAACTCATGCCTCTTAGTTCTGGGACCAGTCTAGTGGCATACCTTTGGACTTTTTCCAGCTTCGTCTTGTGCTTGACAAGGTACGGGCTCCATGCTGGGGCCGCATACTCCAGGATTGGTCTTACATATGTGGTGTACAAGATTCTGAATGATTCCTTACACAGGTTCCTGAACGCTGTTCTGATGTTAGCCAGCCTCGCATATGCCGCAGACGTTATTCTTTTTATGTGGGCTTCAGGAGACAGGTTTGGTGTGATATCAACTCCTAGATCTTTCTCTCTGTTCGTTTCATTAAGTACTTCATCTCCTATTCTGTATCCTGTGTTTGGCCTCCTATTTCCACCACCTAGTTTCATTACTTTGCATTTACTCGGGTTGAACTTCAACAGCCATTTGTTGGACCATTCACTCAGTCTGTCTAGGTCATCTTGTAGCCTCCTACTATCGTCCTCAGTTTCAATCCTCCTCATAATTTTTGCATCATCGGCAAACCATTGAGAGAAACGATTCTATACCCTCTGGAAGATCATTTACATATATCAGAAACAGTATAGGTCCAAGGACTGACCCCTGCGGTACTCCACTCGTAACGTCTCGCCAATCTGAGACCTCACCCCTCACACTGACTCGTTGTCTCCTGTTACTTAGGTACTCCTGTATCCAACGGAGTACCTTCCCTTTCACTCCAGCCTGCATCTCCAGTTTTTTCACTAGCCTCTTGTGTGGCACTGTGTCAAAGGCTTTCTGACAATCCAAAAATATGCAGTCTGCCCACCCTTCTCTTTCTTGCCTTATTTTTGTTGCCTGGTCGTAGAATTCAAGTAACCCTGTGAGGCAGGACCTGCCATCCCTGAATCCATGTTGATGCTGTGTTACAAAGTTCTTTCGCTCCAGATGTTCCACTAGCTTTCTTCGCACAATCTTCTCCATCAACTTGCATGGTATGCAGGTTAGGGACACTGGTCTGTAATTCAGTGCCTCCTGTCTATCCCCTTTCTTGTATATCAGGACTACGTTAGCTGCTTTCCAAATTTCTGGCAGTTCCCCTGTTGCCAGTGATTTGTTATACACCATGGAGAGCGGGAGGCACAGTTCTTCTGCTCCTTCCTTTAGTATCCAAGGGGAGATTCCATCTGGACCTATAGCCTTTGTCACATCCAATTCTAGTAAACACTTCCTTACTTCCCCGCTGGTAATCTCAAACTCTTCCAGTGGTTCCTGGTTAGCTATTCCCTCTCTTATCTCTGGGATTTCTCCTTGCTCCAAGGTGAAGACCTCCTGGAATTTCTTATTCAGTTCCTCACACACTTCCTTGTCGTTTGTAGTGAATCCTTCTGCCCCTAACCTTAATTTCATAACCTGTTCCTTTACTGTTGTTTTTCTCCTGATGTGGCTATGCAGCAATTTAGGCTGAGTCTTTGCCTTGCTTGCGATGTCATTTTCGTATTGTCTTTCTGCCTCTCTTCTCATCCTAACATATTCATTCCTGGCATTCTGGTATCTTTCTCTGCTCTTCAGTGTCCTGTTATTCCTATAGTTTCTCCATGCCCTTTTACTTTGCTGCTTAGCTAGCCTACATCTCTGATTAAACCATGGGTTTCTCATCTTCATTTCACTGTTTTCCTTTTGGACTGGGACAAACTTGTTTGCTGCATCCTTGCATTTTTGCGTGATGTATTCCATCATATCTTGGGCCGTCTTTTCCCTGAGCTCTGTTTCCCATGCTATATCTGCTAGGCATTTTCTTATCTCCTCATAGTTTCCCTTTCGGTATGCTAACCTTTTGGTTTCGGTATCCCTTCTCGAGTTCAATAACCCTTTTTCAATCAGGTACTCAAACACCAATACACTGTGGTCGCTCATTCCTACTGGGTCCTCAAAACTGATTTCTCTTATGTCAGAGTCGTTCAGGGTGAAAACCAGGTCGAGTCTCGCTGGTTCGTCGTTTCCTCTCATCCTTGTGGGTTCACTGACATGCTGGGTTAAGAAGTTTCTAGTCGCAACCTCCAGTAGTTTGGCTCTCCACGAATCCTCGCCTCCATGCGGTTCCTTGTTCTCCCAATCAATCCTGCCGTGATTGAAGTCCCCCATGATGAGCAGGTGGGATCTATTTCTACAGGCAGAAGAGGCTGCCCTCTCAATTATAGTGTTAACTGCCATGTTGTTGCTTTCGTACTCTTGACTGGGTCTTTTGTCATTTGGTGGAGGATTATATATTACTGCTACTACTATCCTTGGTCCTCCCATTGTCATGGTGCCTGCTATGTAGTCTCTGAAAC